>NC_134829.1:39563656-39643302 GCF_004210375.1 Tachypleus tridentatus
TTAGTTTTAGTGTTAATTATGTTAAAAATTCGTTTGAACATTATTAAATACGATAAAAATGGTTAATTTGCAAGACGAGGCGTTTTCAAATCACCTTGTTAATGCTAGCAAAATCCAATAACGAGTTATTAAAAATACCTAACCCTAACTAACTGTATGTTTTCCTTTATATTTCTCTCTCCTTTCTTTTCTTTTTTTTTTTTTTTTAAAGTAGGTTTTAACCAGAAATATAGATTATACCTACAAAAAATCTATAAAATAAGTGTAATATACATAATAAATTATGAAACCTATGAAGGTTATTTGTTTACTGAACTTCGCACAAGTTTCTCAAGAGTAACATGTGTTAACCGTCCTTAATTTTGAAGTAATAGACTAGACAGAAGACAGCTAATCAACGCTACTCATTGCTAACTCTTGAAAAGTGTAACTGACAGACACTTTATAACGACCCCACGATTGCAAGGGCGAGAATATTCGGTGTTGATATTCGGTGTGACCTAATTTCGTCATCAGAACCATTTATATATTTCTGGAAAGAGAACATTAGTCTTAACACTTGCCAGACAGATTCTGGTTACGTTGAGAGGATTAACCTTACGTTAATACGTTGCTCTGCCCGTATTCTGGACATCCCTAACGTTTTGTTATTCTACGCCCTCGCCCATTTCCTAATGTAGCTCAACTTAAGCCAAAACATATTAGGGTTAATTTAAATTAGAACTTAGTGTCAGAAAAACACATTTTGTTCTAAAAGACTAATATAATAATTATCTTTGAAAATTAAACAAAATCCCTCAAACACTCGAAAGTTATTTATGCTAAACAACTCATCCTAATAATAAACTTTACTTTTAATTCGGTTACGATGATTCGTTTGTCTTTCATGTCTGACACTTTAATTGAATATTTTTATCCCATATTTCTGAATCTTCATTTATGGTTGCATATATTCCATTGGTTCATTTTTCCTTAGGGTCCGGCATTGAGGTGGTTAGGGTGCTCAACTCGTAATACTACGCTCGGGAATTCGAATCCCTATTACTGTGCTGTTTTCGATTCAGATAGCTAGAAACCTGATTTCAATACCTGTGGTGCCCAAGGCACAAATAACTCATTGTGTAGTATTGTGCGTAATCGCAAACAAACAAATTCTTTCCTGATATTCGCTGTTTAAGAACAATAATAAGGCCCACTTGTTTATGGTATAAATGCTGTAATGTTCTTGTTCAATTATGTTTTAGTTGTTGTTTTTTCCCCCATACTTATGGTTAATACACTCAACTCGTAGTACGAGGATCGCGAGTTCGAATGTCCCTCGCACCAAACATGGTCGTGGGCGTTATTATGTGACGGTCAATCCCACTATTTGTTGGTAAAAGAGTAGACCAAGAGTTTCTGTTGGTGGTGATGACTGGCTGCCTTCCCTTTAGTCTTCCACTGCTAAATTAGGAATGGCTAGCACAGATAGTCCTTCTGATGACTAGCTGCCTTCCCTCTAGTCTTACACAGCGAAATTAGGGACGGCTAGCGTAGGCCCTTGTGTAGCTTTGCGAAAATTCAAACCAAACGAACATATTTGTCCCTAAAGAAGAAATAAGAGAAAGCCATGTTTAACATTTTAATTCATCCTTTAATTGTATAATTAACGAATTTAACAATAAAACATACCCCGAGTTCAAAACCTGCCTGAAACTTCAGCTTGTTTGAAGTTAAAGTTCCTTACATTTGAACACCTAATTGTACAATTTTAACATTGTCGTTATTCGTGTAGTTTTGAAACATATAAAAACTTAAAAGCTCTTGCATTGTCATCTGTTTTAACTTCATCGGTTGTTCGAATGTTGATACTTTAGGTAAAAAAACTGTCTGTTACAGTTGTGTATTGTCTGTGCTTGGTGTGGGCGCTAGTTACAGAACTTAAGGAGCTTAGAATATTGCATCTTCCCACAGAGAAATTCTTGTATCCTGGCTGCAAGTTTGTGTAACCTGGATGTTACACTGTTTCAAAAACGTGCCTTCTTCAGTAGTCTTCGAGCTATATGTTTTGATATTTAACGTATTCTGTATAAAAAATATACACACATGCAACTAATAATTTGTTGTCAGAGAATAATTACTAATGATTTGATACATGTTACACTGCGAAACGAGTTAGTTTTATAAAACTTGGTAACAAGTATTTGATGGATTTACGTGAGTAATACAGAACATTCAACAAGGAATTGCGTTTCACATGCAGGGTGAGAAGTCTCAGATGTTCATCGCTTTTGCCAGGAGACATAAGTTCAACAGGTAGATGGCACGCAGACAGAAAGAGTGAGTTATTCAGTTCTCTGTACTGAAGTAACAGGATAGACTGAGGCAACCGAAATACATCGAACATACAGATAAGAAATGACATAAGCTGTACATTCCACCTGTTTAGAAGTTTAAAGCAACGGTAGCCAGTTTGTGTCTCAAAGCCTGATTTGTTTTTACCTAAACGAATTAACAGAGTATTTATATGAAGTTCGAACTAATAGAGAAACTAAAACGAAATACTTTATTGAAAAACCAACGTTCGTTTGCAATTAAGGGTGTGTTTTTATTTGTATGTTTTTGTTAAGCATAAGCCACGAGCGCCGAAATTCGGATTTTAGCACTATTAGCCTTCTCAATAATCTATAGCTCGCCAGGGCCAGGTAGTTAAGGTACTCGACTCGTAATATGAGGGTCGCGGGTTCGAATACCCGTCACACCAAACCTACTCGCCCTTTCAGCCGTGGGGACGTTATAATGTTATCGTCAATCCCACTATTCGTTGTTAAAAAGAGTAGCCCATGAGTTGGTGGTGGGTGGTGATAACTAGCTACCTTCCTTCTAGTCTTACACTGTAAAATTGTGGACAGCTAGCGCAGATAGCCCTTGTGTAGCTTTGCGCGAAACTCAAAAACTAACAAAAAACATTAACCTCTAATCCACTGGGGGGAGGGCGTAAAAAGGTAAGAATGATTATGATGTTTATTAATAAAAAGTACAAACAGAAAAGGTTCTAAATAAGCTTCTCGGTTTAACTAAGTATTAATAATCTCTGATCTGGAGCATCTGGTTATTTGTTACTAAAGCAAATCAACTTATACATTAATGAAATTAACTTCGTACAGTAATACGACAAAAAATACACAAATAATGAATCAATAAACAAGAAACTCATATCTGTGATGATTATAATGAATTGAATCGTTAGTTAGGTTTTCTAACTGTTAATAATATTCTAAATCGTAATTCCAAGGAAATCTCTCACGGTTATTGCAGATTAGGAGATTAAGGTTAGGCTTAAATTTTGATACAAAGCTCACGGTACAAGAGATAATTCTTTTAAATCTAAAAATGGTAATAAATCAAAAGAATCACAAATATTATAACCAGTAATATTAACGAAACAAACTTTAGATAAAGGGTGTGGCATTGGCTAAATAATAGGCCTATTTCGTCTTAGTGAGCAAGATATAAATCTTTCTTTCATGATTCGCTTCATTTTGTTCCATAAATACGCTCATCGCTTTAGTTTCATAATTGCGCTATAAAAACCACTGTTAAATCCAACTAAAAGAGTAGTTCAAGAGTTGGAGGTCGATGCTGTCGAGTAGCTGCCTTCCATCTAGTATATCAACTCAAAATCGGTGACGGATATGGACGAATACCCTTTTGGGTAACTTTGCGTAGAAAGTCTGAAATAAATAAGCACCCCCAAATAAAACAACAACATAAAACTATTTGTTTGTTTCTGTAATTAACTCAGTTTACAATATACAAAAACTGAGCACAATCATAAGTATTCAAGAAGATTCAGTGGTGTACAGCCATCGGCAAGAACGGATCAAAAGTATATATAGGAGGCTAAAACAAAATCACAAACATCACTAGAACACGAAGAATTATGCCACTTTCCTGTCACAGATTATTTAGGAAATCTTACAAACAAATGTAGTACAGTTAGGGGATAAGTTTTCTGTTTCACAAGTTATGGTTCTTAAGGACTTCCCAACGTCAGATCTGTTGTTTCACATGTTATGGTTCTTAAGGACTTCCCAACGTCAGATCTGGTCACATCTAGTATAAAGTACAACAGTGAGTACTTGGCTTTCAGACAACAGGTATAATAAATTTGTTGTTTTATGCAAAGCTACAACTGAAAAGAGAGAGATAGCTATGTGACAATTTTGTCTACGAAGCCCTCAGTCTCCAGCTAGGACAGCGATAAGTTTTCGGATTTACAACGCTAAAATCAAGGGTTCGAATCCAGTCGGTAGACACAGTACATAGTCCGATGTGGCTTTGCTACAAAAAAAACACAAACACACAAAACCTCAGCAGAATTTATTTCACAAAGATCAGTAAACAGAGAAGCTTCTCGGACACGAGACATTATATGTGGTTAATTTATTGCTAAAGCGTTCTTGTTCAAAAACCTACGTCCAAAACGCAGGGAATTATGGGATATGAATACTTGAGTATTGTTTAATGTCCAATAAACACTTAATTAACAGATACCAATTATCCAATAAAATGTGCCAATAAAACATGTCTACCAAATCGCTTGATGCAACTCTAATGGGTTTTTGTTCTTCTAGTTTGCTTAAATTTGGTCCTGGAAGTGATGTTCACGTGCAATGGAATATCTGTGAGAATTAGGTTCGTTGCAGTGAAAACAAAGCTACTGGACATTAGTGCGTAGGCACAGATTGGTCATTGATCAGGATGAAGGAAGTACTTTCTAGAGAAACACGTGGCATGAAAGAGCATTATTATAAAGTACAAATAACCTTCAGAATTAACAGTGAAAGCAAGCTGTGTGTGGTTTCTCCAACCACAACATCAACTCAGTTGGTGTGTTTATGTGATTACAGGTAAAAAAGAAACAGTTAATTAATAATTTAAACCATCCGGACCTATATATAACGTACAATAGATGTTAGTTTAGGTGCCATAATTAACGGACACACTTCCATGTGAGGACTCCATCATGAGGCTTAGTGTTTATCGATAGTCACAAAGTCCCGAGAAAATAATTAGTGTTCACAGTAACACATATCAAAGTTAACAAATTGTAAGTCAAGTTTTGTAGTAGGCGCTGATTCAGTTTTAAGTTACTCCAAAGGAGGGAAAATAGAAGTCTTTTGTTTACACTAAGTTGAATCAGGAACACTGTTTACCTCATGCTGGCTCACACTAAGTTGAATCAGGAACACTGTTTACTCATGCTGGCCTCACACTATGTTGAATCAGGAACACTGTTTACTCATGCTGGCTCACAGTAAGTTGAATCAGGAACACTTTACTCATGCTGGCTCACAGTAAGTTGAATCAGAAACTCTGTTTACTCATGCTGGCTCACAGTAAGTTCAATCAGAAACTCTGTTTACTCATGCTGGCTCACAGTAAGTTCAATCAGAAACTCTGTTTACTCATGCTGGCTCACAGTAAGTTCAATCAGAAACTCTGTTTACTCATGCTGGCTCACAGTAAGTTGAATCAGGAACACTGTTTACTCATGCTGGCTCACACTAAGTTGAATCAGAAACACTGTTTACCCATGCTGGCTCACAGTTAAGTTGAATCAGGAACACTTTACCATGCTGGCTCACAGTAAGTTGAATCAGAAACTCTGTTTACTCCATGCTGGCTCACAGTAAGTTCAATCAGAAACTCTGTTTACTCATGCTGGCTCACAGTAAGTTCAATCAGAAACTCTGTTTACTCATGCTGGCTCACAGTAAGTTCAATCAGAAACTCTGTTTACTCATGCTGGCTCACAGTAAGTTGAATCAGGAACACTGTTTACTCATGCTGGCTCACACTAAGTTGAATCAGGAACACTGTTTACTCATGCTGGCTCACAGTAAGTTGAATCAGGAACACTTTACTCATGCTGGCTCACAGTAAGTTGAATCAGAAACTCTGTTTACTCATGCTGGCTCACAGTAAGTTCAATCAGAAACTCTGTTTACTCATGCTGGCTCACAGTAAGTTGAATCAGGAACACTGTTTACTCATGCTGGCTCACAGTAAGTTCAATCAGAAACTCTGTTTACTCATGCTTGTTCACACTAAGTTGATCTAGACTCAATATGTGTTACATTGACTCAAATCTGAAGTCCTGGCACAAGGTGTAGGCTGATTCAATTTTACACGTACCTGTTGGTGCTCATTATGTTAATCACTAAACATATATGCTCGAGAATATAAATCACACTGACTTCCCTCGAGAAGCATGTTTTACAGATGCTGGTTCACAGAAAGTGCAAAATTATTCTGTATTTGCAGCTCAATATGATGGAATTCTTCATATCTTTGCTTTACATGAGATCTAAACAGGAACGAATCTCTAATAAGGCATCTATTGTATAGTTATAGTTTGTTTTGGAATTTCGCACAAAGCTACTCGAGGGCTATCTGTGCTAGCCGTCCCTAATTTAGCAGTGTAAGACTAAAGGTAAGGCAGCTAGTCATCACCACCCACCGCCAACTATTGGGCTACTCCCTACCAACGAATAGTGGGATTGATCGTCACATTATACGCCTCCACGGCTGGGAGGGCGAGCATGTTAAGCGCGACGCGGGCGCGTGGCCATGCCAGGCCTATAGTATATAGTCTAAAGAGGTGTGACTTAATTTTACACTGTATATTAGATCTAGTTTAAAAAACTTAACTCATTAAGTCTAATCTAACAGAGACCCCAAAGTGGACGTAATATAGAATTTCTGAAAATAAACAGTTCCCTAAAAAGTGTCTAATTCATACTGTCGTGAAAAAGTAAGGTACAAACTCCTGAAAAGTGTTTAATTTTCATGTAGTGTTGAACGTTTGAAGAGCAGTAAGTATCTGAAAAACTGTTAGGTTCGTACTGTGCACGAGATTTGACATTCACGAGGATAATTCCAAAAAGATGAATGCTACTAAATCGTAAGTGTATTATTTAATATCATATAATGATTATTAATCACAATATGATTTGATATAACTTTGAAATAATAGCGAACCTTTTGAGAATTTAAAACATTATGTCAAAATCTTAATTTGATATTTTGTTAAAAACATGCCTGTATTTCTTTTGTTTCTTTTCTACTACCGTGTTTCTCCGATAATAAGACCTACCCATAAAATAAGACCTAGTGTGATTTTTGGGGATAGTTTTAATATAAGCCCTACCCTTAAAATAAGCCCTAGTTAAGAGTGGCAGGAAGAGGAAAGAAATAAAAAAAATTAATTTATTAATTAGTTTAATAATTAGTTAATTAGTTTGTTTAAGTATTAATCAGTTAGTTTAATAGTTTAATAATAGTTTATTTTAAATGGTTAGTTTAATAGTTTTACTTTGTAACTTCATGTTTTAATATATCAAAAATTATTAAGACATCCCCGAAAATAAGCCCTAGTGTCATATTTTGAGTGAAAATTAATATAAGCCCTGTCTTATTTTCGGAGAAACACGGTAATCACATTTCAGTGGAGTGTCTTTTCTTATTCGTCTAGTGTAAACGAATGAACGGAATTGCGTCATCTACTGCAGAAAGAAAGAGAGAATAAGTAATTGTTCGAACAGCACGTGCTTTTATATAAATTGGTTGACGTCACTTCTCTGACGTTAGTGCTCTACGTTTTAAACAAAACATATTGTACCCAGCTACATACGAATGATTGGAGTGACTTTAGCTATTGCTTTTCAAATCATATTAGAATGATAAAAATGGAATTAGAGATTGCACACAACTTGTAATGTAGCAATACCTCGCATTAAAATTAGGTAAGTGGGACTGGTAACGAGATTAGATAGTGGCTATTGTTGGCAGGTATGTTTATGTATGTGTTATTATTATTATCACCAACAGAAGTGCAGTGATGGTGATTTTTATCAACATGTCTGCAAGAAGAAAGTGAAGCATCTTTGGTGGAAGAGGCTAAGAAAGGATCAGTTGATTTTGAAGAATATAAAAAAAACACACACCAAAAACAACAACATATTTAGGTCTACCATTAATAACTTTGTACAATTTCCCTAAGAAAAGTAATAGAAAAGGAAGAATTCGGTGTCATAAAGACTGTGATCCCTTCGTGAAACTGAAAGGATACTACTGTGCACGACGGAATTTTTCTAGCCCCCACCCCCGTAGCTTCTCAATTTTCACCAACCCCCCTGAACCAAGCGCGACTTAGTGGTTAGCATATCAGACTATGGATCCGAAAATTCGCGTGGGTAGCGCTCTTCTTCTGAACAATCAAGTTCCGCACTTTGAGGCTGTGGGTGCGTTATAAGTGTTACTGTCATATTCAACTATTCGATTAGAATAGCCCAGGAGTTGGCAGTATGTGTTGTTGTGTAGGTGCGCAGATCATCCTTTATTAACGTTACGTGAAAATCGACAGAAACGTAAAAAAAACAACAACACCAAAACAAACGGCTAGGTCCTCATCGGTTTTTAACTTACTGTTACGTACGCATAGTATATTGATTACTGACGCAAAATATACTAAAATATGCGAACAGATTCCGCTGTTTTCTGTCCGAATACCACTTGGCTATTTCTTAGACTCAAATTATCATATAAATTCTTTTATTACAGTTCTTTGCTTGAAACATTTAGCTTGAAAAAGATATCAATCTTTTTTTTTCGCTTCTCTCATAATAGTTTTCAATGCTTAACAACAAATATTTGAGTCAATCGTGCCATATTTCATCTCTAAGAGAAACATATCATGTGTTTCCTCAACTCCCACTGAAATATTTTATGGAATATACAATGACTTATGATGAATCCAATGGCTTCGTCAAACCCAAAACTGAAAAGAACTGGAACAGACACAATGGATTTCTGTCGATATTGGTTCAGTATAATGTTTGTAGTTGTCTTCTCAAACTTTGCATGCTAACATAGTAAGCCTGTTTAAATTTCTTTGTGTGAGATGAATGTGAATTGATACCCAGTAAGATCTCTACATTGGAGAAGGCGTTACAAAGAAATACGCCAGGAGAAAGTTACCGCATAGTGACGAAATATAACCAGTTTTGATTTACCGAAACTGTTTCAGAAACGACCAATAAATTGAAGAATGATGAAGATGATAAAACAAACGTGCTGAAGAACATCCGTTACAGTATTGACGATGAAGATGATGAAAACAGGTTGTATAAGGTAGACGAATTCAGGACTTTAAAATGGTAGTACATTGGGGTAGTAAGATTTAAAAATGTTGCGAACTGTGTCATTCACGACTAATCGGTGAGGATGATAATGAAGAAGATGGAAATTTAGAATATAGAAGAAGTGAAGTAGAAGAAGACGAGATTCGAGCTGTGGTGCAAAACAACAAAACTGGTAATGACGAAGAATAACATTGTTAATTATGGAAGGAACAGGAGGCAACAAATAACGTGTGATGTTGGTTGATTTCCTAACAAAGAGTTAAAGTTTTAGTTGATTGGTTGGATGACTTCCTAACAAAGAGTTAAAGTTTCAGTTGATCGGTTGTGTGACTTTCGAACAAAGAGTTAAAGTTTCAATCGATCGGTTACAGAAAGGACCGTTACTGACCTGAATTGTGAGAGTGGTTAATTCTGGAGAGATAAGAAACCAAAACTACCTCTATATTCATAGAAGAACAACACCCACAATAGAATACTCTTCAGATGAAGCCACGGAAAGTTCTATGTTTAATTTCAACTTTTCCAAATCTCGCACGGATTGTACTTCGTTACCAAAAGTTGTAATGTTGTTCCGTTATTGATATTTGAGCTAGACAAAGCTAATCATGCTCAAAGTAACTGTGCGTCAGTTAATACAGCTGGTAAAAGATATAAATGTCACAGAGGTGTGCATCGCTGTTTTAACCCGTTAAAACACGCTAGTTCTCTGATGGTAAGCCCTCAGTAACATAGCAGTATATCTGCGGATTTACGACGCGAGAAACCGAGTTTCGATACCCGTAGTGGGCAGAGCACAAACAGCTCATTGTGTGTCTTTGTGCTTATTAATTCAAAACAGTAACATCTGACGGTAAATATTTACGAAAAAATTTTCATCACAATCAGCTGCAAACGCGTGGGGCCCAGCATGGCCAGGTGGTTAGGTCGTTCGACTCATAATCTGAAGGTCGCAGGTTCGAAACCCTCTCACACCAAACATGTTCGCTCTTTCAGTCGTGATGGCGTTATAATGTTACGGTCAATTCCACTGTTCGTTCGTAAAAGGGTTGACGGTGGGTGGTGATGACTAGTTGCTTCCCTCTAACCTTAAACTGCTAAATTAGGGATGGCTAGCACAGATAGCCTCGAGTAGCTTTGTGCGAATTCCAAAAACAAGAGTTGGCGGTGGATGGTAATGACTAGTTGCTTCCCTCTAGTCTTACACTGCTAAATTAGGGATGGCGAGCGCAGATAGCACTCGAGTAGCTTTGCGCGAAATTCAAAACAAACCAAACCAAACCAAACCTAAAGAGGAAGATGTGAACATTGATATTTTTCTATTCTTACATGTTACTCGAAACCAGATCGTGTTAGCGAACTTGTTTCGTTAGCCACCTAGTGCTTTAACTGGTGGGCGAAGTAGAGATTTATTCACCATCAAGGTAACTGTGACTGACTACTGCCAAGTAAAGATATAAACACTCTCGCAACAGATGGGCATATTCTCAAACAGATTTTTTACTGACAAAATAAAAATTATGTATCTCAGAACGGATGGTAGTTAACAAAGATTTTAACCTGAAGATGACCTTGGAAGGTCGAAACGTTGTTCTCTGTTTTATTAATAAAAGTGTTGATACCCATACCGGCCGTTCTGAGATATATTTGTATGCCAAGTGGGTTTCTTGTCATCAAGATTACCCTCGTAATCTGAGGGTCGCGGGTTCGAATCCCCTTCACACGAAAGATGCTTGCCTTTTCAGCCGTGGGGCGTTATAATGTGCGTGGTCAATCCCACTATTCGTTAGTAAAAGAGTAGTCGAAGAGTTGGCGATGGGTGGTGATGACTAGCTACCTTCCCTCTAGTCTTACGCTACTAAATTAGGGACGACTAGCGCAGATAGCCCTCGAGTAGCTTTGCGCGAAATTCAAAAAACAAACAGCACACAAAAACAAACTCTATAAACTAACATCACGTTATTTTCCATGTACGATTTACATATGCTAAAGTTTGTAGCATATCTTCCATAACATAAACTAGCTGTCGTTTCACACTTCCTAAAGCCCAAGACCAGATATAAGACTGTTTGAGAGCTTATAAAACTGTTGTATATTAAGTATTATTTGTATTAACCATCTGTATAACCATTATAATAAATTGTATTGTTGTTTGTATGTTAAAATATATTTGTGTTTAGAAAAGAATTGTGGATATCATCCTTTTTGGTAAGTACCTTATATTTCATTCATAACAACATTTAATTAACTTTTAAATTCAAATTTAAAATTCCGGTTATTTATAATCTTAATACATAGCACATGTGACGTAATAACTCGGAGATTCGTCTGAGATAAATCATAATACATAACATTTTAAACTAAACAAACTGGATTGTTTAGAAATATCATTTACTTTAGTGGATTAAGAAGATACGAGTTTCTGCTGAAATGGCGGAAAAATTGTTTTATGTGTTAAAGCATAATCATAGGAAAGAGCAGCTGCTTCCTGTAGTGTTTCAGTTTTCTTTTCATCCATGTAAGTTGTGCAGTCGTTGCATGTCCAGCATTTAAATTCCTTAATCAGACATAATTGTTGTAGTTTATCAAAACTTGCCTACATGCATAGAATTACACAATTGATCAAATTAAATCTATTTTTTTTCTTGCCGGATCTGAGTTTAGTCTAATTTCCATATTTTTCAGCCTAATTTCTTTCTTGGCTTTGATACAAGCTTTGTTTCTTCTTTAAGGCATTGATAAGGATTTTTCGGCCTCGAGAGGTTTACGTTCTTTTCTGCTACGATACAAACTTGTTTTTTTTTCTTTTTGTCTTCGATACGTTTATTTTTCTCTTTAGCTTCGATACGAGATTGTTCAAACTCAATTCGTTTGAGGTTTAGCTGGATTTGTAAATTATCTTTATCAGTAAACTCTGATTAGCTAGGCCCGACATGGCCAAGTGTGTTAAACGATCGACTCGTAATTCGAAAGTCACGGGTTCGAATCCTGGTCGCACCAAACATGCCCTCCTTTCAGCCGTGGGCGTTATAATGTGACGATCAATCCCACTATTCGTTGTAAAAAGAGTAGCCCAAGAGTTGGCGGTGGGTGGTGATGACTAGCTGCTTCCCCTCTAGTCTTACACTGCTAAGTTACGGACGGCTAGCACAGATAGCCCTCGAGTAGCTTTGTGCGAAATTCCAAACAAACAAACAAAACAAATCATCACCACCTACCGCCAACTCTTGGGCTACTGTTTTATTAACGAATAGTGGGATTGGCTGTTACATTATAACGCCCCTACAGCTGAAAGGGGGAGCATGTTTGATGCTACGGGGATTAGAATTTGTGACCCTCGGATTAGGAGTCGAACACTTTAACCACCTGACATTGTTAAAGAGTTAATAAACTGAAATTGATTCACAATAAATGTATAATTAATTATATTTAAAAACATCCATTATTCATCGAAATACTTAGAGTGAAAACACAAAAGTATGTTCAACGGGAAGCTCGAGGGAATATAACACAAATCTTGGTTTCGATACCTGCAACGGAGATATCACAGATAACTCATTGTGTATCTTTGCATAAAAAAAAAGGGAACACGTTTAACTTGAATAAAATCAACCATTTTCTAAACTTTATTAAAACTTAGTCACTGTTATGCTTCAGTTTTATCTTTTCTTATTTCAGCACCGCACGGCCAGGTGTTTATAGCACTCGACTCACAAGCTGCGAGTCGTAGATTCGAATCATCGTCTCACCAAACGTGCTCGCCCTTTCAGCCGTGGGAGCGTTATAATATTACAATCAAATCCATTGCTTGTTGGTAAAATAGGAACGCAATAGTTGACGGTGGGTGGTGATGACTAGCTGCCTTTCCTCTTGTCTTTACTGCTACATTAGGGACTGGTTACAGATAGCCCTCATGTAACTTTGCACCAAACTCAAGACACATAAAGGCCTAATAAAAAAAATGCATACATACATTTAAGAAATATTTTAAGACAAATACGAAGGTACCGGAGTAATATTGAAGCATGTTAGTTACAATTTTTTATTCAGTAGAGCGTAGGACTTTTGATCATTCAAGAATAAGGAAAGTTTAAGGAGTGTCTGTGAGTTTTCTTATAGCAAAGCCACATCGGCTATCTGCTGAGCCCACCGAGGGGAATCGAAACCCTGATTTTAGCGTTGTAAATCTGTAGTCTTGCCGCTGTGCTAGTGGGGGTCAGGAAAGTTTAAGGAAACCTTAATTTGGAATATCTTAAGCACTTTGTTGATTTGTTCAATGTAAAACGGAATTGAAGTTATAAACAATTAATATTGCTATTATTGTATGCTAATTCGTACGATATTCACAAATAAACATCAATTTGAGCAATGTTCTTCCTCTCTATGAACCTTGCCTGGGGATATCGAAAGAACAGTTTGAGATATAACGTAAACCAAACGGTTGGCTGAATAAACTTTCTACTGAGAAAAACACTCATTAGTTAACATGAAGTTTCTAAGACAGAAGTTCGATTTCATAGTCTCATATTAATCTATTTTTCTATTCTTACGGTAAGAATATTCAATGGTAAATTATACGACTGATTTATGTTCATTTTTAAAACACAAATTGCTTACAGCAAGAAGAGTTTGTATCAATGAAATGATGAATCCTGCTATTGTATATTTATTTTAATAAATGTTTCATTTTAATATATATTTAGAAATGCATGTAACTTATATTGTTAAATGTGCATTTCAGAAGCTCAGCCTGTTCTCTAAATTTGTAGAAGGCTCTCGAGCGTAAAAATAAACAATATATGTTTTCCGAAAGCACTAGCGTATATTCAAATATTGTTGCCAAGTGAACTTTCGAAAACTTCGCCTTAAAGCTTATAAAAGGTAATAAATGCAACGTGGAGAGACAGTTCGATAATTTTCGGAAGCTATACTTGTGATAAACTATTATTAATTGGTAGTGTACGGATATTTGACCAGGAACGTTCATGTACTTCGAACATTACAAACCGTCTAACTTCAATGAATCAACCTCGGACGTTAATATTTCTACGAGGACATTATATGCCTTCATCGAAGAAAAGTAAGCTGGTAAACGGCGTGAGACCAGCCAAGAATAAGAGGGTAGATAGTTTATCAAGTCAAAATTAATCTGCTCATCGTGAACAGTTGATGAAGTATTCAGTTTCAGACCAGACAAATGATTTAGTGTTGTTTATAAATTTTAAAACTTTTGTATACAATCATTATTTTTAATAACTGTTATTACCAACAGTTATTGTATTGTCATTTGTACAAAAAAGTATATTGATGTTAAGAAAGAAAATTGTATGTATCAGTCTTGTTGGGAAATAACATAAAGTTGATACATATCGACATTCAATTAATTTCTAAATTCAAAGTATAATTTCTGGTTATTTGAAATCATAATACAAATATACATAATGATACAAAATAAGTCATAATTCAATTTATATTTATCAGTGCCAACAAGATTTGGCATGTCTGAATAATCAAAATTTTCATTAGTCACCCTTCCTCGAACAAAAAGGTATAACAAAAGTTAATTGCTTGAAATTACCAAAATTTTAAATTAAGAAATTAAATGGTGAAAATGAACTAAAAAAAGTGTGTTATTGCAATACTAGTCTATGATAATTTGTTGTCTGGGGAAGCATTAGTGGAATACTCTAATGTCTCCAATAGCTAATCAGTGTGTTTGTTTTTGAATTTCGCGCAAAGCTACTCCAGGGCTATTTGCGCTAGCCGTCCCTAATTTAGAAGTGTAAGACTAGAGGGAAGGGCTGAAAGGGCGAGCATGTTTGGCGCGACGGGGATGCGAACCCGCGAACCTCAGATTAGGGAGTCGCACATCTTAACACGCTTGGCCATGCCGGGCCGGGTGCTGATGACCAGCTGCCTTCCTTCTAGTCTTACACTGCTAAATTAAGGAAGGCTAACGCAGATAGCCCTGGTGTAGCTTTGCGCGATATTAAAAAAAACAAAACAAACTTTAATAACGACATTTTACTTTCAACAATAAAATATTACATAAACATAAGAAGGAAAAGTTTTGTAAAAGACTCATGAACGGCGAGGAAGGGAAAAAAGAAAAAAAAAAGAGAAGAAATATAGGATAAAAATACATTTAACAATTATTAAACTAATATACATGACTAACGCACCCACGATTAGTGAGTGGGATGGAGTTCAAACCCGTGACGCACAGAATACAAATAAACCACCTCGCCATCTTAGGCCTAGCCTTTTCTCTACCCACTTAGTTACTTCTTCTTTGGTTGCTCATAAAAAAAAATGGTTGCTTTCATCATACCAACTAATAATGATTTTATTTACGTTGCCATTTAAGAAAACATATACTTATCTGTTTTGAAGTAAGTGTTTTACCGTTACCGATCAAAATTGTCGCTAGTGAAGAACAGTTTCATAACTTTCTTGAAGAAACATATTAATTTGCTGAATTATCAATATATCCTCGCAGTTTGTAATAAAAAAGGAAGATAAACAGTGTACGACACACTGTCAAAAGTAAAACTTGAATTAGCTGTCGTTAACATCTTTTAAGATGACAATATTTTGTACCTGCAGAATTGATTGAATGAAAAAAAACATTAGCTAATAACTTCCCATGGCTGCAACTAGGTAGCGCTATACATTTTATTTTAATTTTGCAAGGATACACGAGGGCTATCTACGCTAACCGTCCCTAATTTAGTAGTACAAGACTAAAGGGAAAGCAGCAAGTCATCACCACCCACCGCCAACTCTTGGGCTACTCTTTTTCCAACGAATAGCGGGATTAACCATCACACATAACGCTCCCACGACTGAAAGGGCGAGCATGTTTGGTGTTACAGGGATTCCAAGCAGCTACCTTAACCACGTGACCAGCGATAGAGGAACATTAAAATAAAAGTGGACAATGGTTTAATTCCGAAATATGTATATAAGGTTATTTCAATTTGACCTTTATCATTACAATGTGACCCGGCATGGCCAAGTGTGTTAAGGCGTTCGACTCGTAATCCGAGCGTCGCGGGTTCGAATCCTTGTCGCACCAAACATGCTCGCCCTTTCAGCCATGGTAGCGTTATAAAGTTACGATCAATCTCACTATTCGTTGGTGAAAGAGTAAGTCGCCCAAGAGTTGGCGGTGGTTGTTGATGACTAGCTGCCTTCCCTTTAGTCTTACACTGCTAAATTAGGGAAGGCTAGCTCAGATAGCCCTCGTGTTCCTTTGCTCGAAATTCAAAACAAACAAAACAAAAAAAACAAACATTACAATGTTTTATTTTAAAAGGGTATTTAAATATGAAAATTTTAAGACATTGAACAACTGTTGATCATGGTATTTTGTAAAAACATATTTGAAAAAAATAATGAATAAATATCACTTTTATTTTGTTCACTGATAGAATATTTTTTATTTGTACACAAAATAATTATTATCACTAAAACCCTCAGTTTAAGTCACTTGTAGACAGCAACAATGTTATGTTATCTCAAAGACAAATTTTACTATCAGTTAAACTACTAAATATTTACAGTTTAGTTCCCTGTCTGTTTCTGTTCTTCAGTTTTTCAGGGCAGGTTTTCGTCGCTGATTCGTTGGTTTCTAGGAAAAATCATTCATTTCAACGATGACATATAATATCTCTTTCGCTTCGGCCTCGATATTTACTTTGGCAAAACTGTAATGCTAAAACTTGTCATAAAAACGTAATTTAATGCCTTTGATAATAACCAAGTTCTGCTTTGCACCACGTGTTTCCTATTACTTACCAAAAATACTCTGGTTTATAAGTTACGTTGTAGATGTGGAAGATATCCTTTAAGCCTGTAGGTATTTAGCGTTGAAAGAAAATATAACCATTAGGCCTAGACATCTTAGTATAACACACTCTTATGATTGGTTGATAAAGGGTCATATGAAACATTTTAAATAACATCTCTGAAATTTGATTCACTAATTTAATTAAATAAGTATTAGAACAGAGCCTTTAGATTATTATTATAATATTATATTCTAGAAACCAAATTTTGTGATTAGATATTTTGGGATCTTTAGTCTACCTTCAGTGACAAACAAATGTGTTGTTTCGTTTGGAGAAAAAACTCATTTATTTTCATCAAGAAAAATGGAATAACAAAAACGAATTTCGTTTGGTGTCTAACAAACTAACGCCACCACGCGTTAAAAAAAAGAAGTAGCTTCTTACCGCTACGTAACCAGTAGGTTTCCCCACCTGAGTGAGTGTGTGTGTTTTTCATTTATAGAAAAGCGACATAAGTGTATCTGCTGTGCCCACCGAGGAGAATCGAATCCCTGATTTTATCTTTGTAAATATGTAGATTTACCGCTGCCCCATCGGAGGCCTTCCTCACGTGACGTCAGACGACTGCAAAAGAGTATAACTTACAGACACACTTGATTAATTTATATTTCTTTCCTCTTACGATAAGACTTAAAATAAATTATTAAACATGCCCTACATGTTAAGAGAACTGCTTAATTTACAAACAATGAATATAACAAAACGACTTTTTGGTGTGTGTGTGTGTGGATGAAACATAAGCTAGTACAAGTAAGTCAAGAGCAGTTTTGTTCGACTTGTCGTGTTTGAGGGTATATTATTCGTCACTAAAACTACCAGTGTACAACTTTACACACTATCGTTGTGATGACGTCAAAAGAATCGCTCTTAAAGACGTCATTGTCAAGGCTGTTGATGGCACCTGAATCGATATTTTACGTTTACACCGACTGATAGAATTAATCATCCACATCCGTTTCCTTTCATCCTGTCTGCTAATCCTTGAATGACATGAAAAAGCCTTTTGTGTGAGTAGCAAGTAAGTATTATTTTACAATTGGTACCCCGCGGCCACAGCAGTAAGTCTACGGATTTACAACGCTAAAATCAGGGACTCGATTCCCCTTGGTGGACTCAGCAGATAACCCGATGTGGCTTTGCTGTAAGAAAACATACACACATTTTCGAATTTTTCCTTCGTAGGGTCTTCTTATGTTTTAGTTAAATATATTTTGCCAAAAAGGAAGAAAGACATTTTCAAAATCTACAGTTTTATTGTTATTTTTACTCACCGAATCAAAGAATCGGTTAAAAACACGCAGTGATTTGTAGCACACGCGTGATTAAACTCCTGTCACTAGCCGGTTACTAAAATTATTTTATTTGAGAATTTCCAGAATGCTCCTCTCTCGCTAAAATAAAGAATGCTGGAAAACAGGTCAATTTTATATTAAGAGAAAATATAATTCCTTTATATGTTTCTAACATTCTGTTAAATATATCATAAACTAAACATACAGTACAATAATTATTTCTTTGAATTGCTTATTTAAATAGGTCTAAATTGCACAAAAATAAAACAGCGGTAAGTCTACGGTATTACAATGCTAAAATCAAGGGTTCGATTCTCCTCAGTGGACTCAATAGATAGCCCAATGTGGCTTTGCTATAACAAAACACACACACACAAATAAAATGTTTTTTGTTAATTGTATTTTGGTAATACAATTTTGTATTTTGGTTATGTTCCTGGAAGTTACATTGTTCAACTGAAGAACAAATAAACACAGTTCCTTAGTTTATTTACAGTATTATCTAAAAGTAAGACCATTTAACTACAGAAATGAACTGTTTATGTGTGTATAAAACAACGAATAATTTTGTTACTTGTGTGTTACAGTATGAAATATGTGGTTGGTGAGACAAGGAACGCAAAAATCGGGGCAAAATACGTAATTACATTTTATCTATAAAAGTGTGATTGAGTGGAGTAAAAATCTGGCATTTTCTATAATTAATTATTACTGTGAATACTTAAAAGTTCACATTTAGTTTAATTGAGCGATTGTCCTAAATAAACGTTTTGAGGGCCTTGGAAATTTTTTTTTTCTCTTTTTTATCCATAGGATTGATGTTGAAACAGAAACAGAATAAATCTTGGTCAACATTGTTCCTAAAACATTTTACGGTCCAAGTCTGTTTTCAAACTGACCATTGGAAGAAAACTCTATTAATTACGTTTTTTGCTTTGATGTAAAAGGGTCTGGCATGGCCAAGCGCGTAAGGCGTGCGACTCGTAATCCGAGGGTCGCGGGTTCGCGCCCGAGTCGCGCTAAACATGCTCGCCCTCCCAACCGTGGGGGTGTATAATGTGACGGTCAATCCCACTATTCGTTGGTAAAAGAGTAGCCCAAGAGTTGGCGGGGGGGTGGTGATGACTATCTGCCTTACCTCTATCTTACACTGCTAAATTAGGGACGGCTAGCACAGATAGCCCTCGTGTAGTTTTGTGCGAAATTCCAAAACAAATTGATGTAAAAGTGAAAAATAAAAACAATTTGGTTCGTCCTATTCGCTTCATCCTACACAAAATAACAGTGAACAATCTCATTGGTAGACGCGACAGTGCTTTAAGGCTTATAGAAGAGCCGTGTGCACAGCTGGAAAATCCAGGCAACATGTTACCACCTGTTCTGACGTCATTCTACGCTACGCGAGATTACAGTGTCTTGTAGCTGATATCCATCTATCTTTACATATATATATATTTGACTGAGTATGTACGTGGTTTTCGATAGTCAACATTGAATCACAAAAGCTGCTTGGAGTTTGTAGGCTCGTGGAAACGGAAGCTTCAGAGGGGGGAGAAAAAACGTGAAATTTTATTTCTGTTTGACATTCCGATAAGGATTTATAAAAAGTTCACGATGACCTATAAGATACCTCAAAGTGCGCCAGACTTACGGCGAATTTCGTGTCACGAAGACTTAAACCTCAATAAACGAGGGTGGTCTTTAACACGTGCAATGGACAAATCTACGTGTATACAAAACATCTCTTCTGGCGCTGTTATTCGCCGAAACAGTCAGCAACGGCCGTTAGGAGATCACCCGTTCTCTCAAATCACAGAATCAAAGCAAAGGAAAACTGGACGATCATATTCTGTACACAATTCGTCGCATCTGCAGACGGAATTATCAGAAAAGTTTCTCTTTCGACAAAGATTTGCGAGTTTTCCGCTCGACGCAACCTCCTTCTTAAATCCCAGACTTTCCACATTTACTGGAAACTGTGAGGGCTTTTATCAGAGACTACGGAACTTTTCATTAACGTCCAAAGGTGTGGTAAACCAGGGGGGATTCTTTTCGGTCTCGTCAGAACAGCTTATCAACAAAAGATTCGCATCCTCAGATCCTTCCACCTGTCGTCAACCAATCTTACATTAGAAAAAGCGACTTCTCTCCAACAGTCTTCAGAATAGCTGTGAGTGGAAGTTCTCAAGTGGGCAAGTCTCTTCTGACCCATCAGTTCACTACATCTGAGCTCATTTGTACTTTCGACAACTTTATGGGTTAGCTCTTACTTTTTTACTTATTACATTTATCTGCATGTGATGTTTTTCTGTGTTCTTTCCACATTTTCTCCCTCATATCTCTGAATAACTAATACATCAAATTATCTAAGTAACGGTCACATTTTGTACCTTTTCATTGATATACACATGCAAATAATTTAGAAGAAATTCTACACTAACCAGGAGAAATATTGTTGAATGTTCTGTGGTTTAGTAACTTAATTAATAACGTAAAATGTAAGGAAACAATTACTTAAACTGGTCTTTTTTAGTAGAGACTTGATTATAGTTTAGCCCAAGAAATAATTTTGACGGTATCAACCTTTTTCTGCGTGTGTTCGTAACCAATTTCTTGTTGTGTAATGAGAGGCGCTAAGAAAGCTATACAAATATTGTGTAATGAGAGGCGCTGAGAAAGCTATACAAATGTTGTGTAATGTATTCCCTTCATTTCAAAAGTCAAATTAAATGTTTGTGTAGAATTGTTGACCTCAACAAGCTGTAATAACAAAACATCAGTAATGAAGATATTTTTCTGTTTATTGAGGATAACAGCCGATACTGTCCGGTCAGCAATGACAGACGTAAGATGAAATAGTATAAATATAAGAACTGACCGTGGTCCAGTGTTGAGCTTGATGGACTGCAGACCCATCTATGGCGTCCTGTTACCGCACGAAAAACAACAACACAAAAAACGCCATGATGGGTGCGTTGTAAGAAATGGTCAAATGTGTTGGTGGTAACTGCTGTTCACTAATTTCCTTCCCGTTAGTCTATCGGTTTAAAATTAGGGATGATTAGCGCAGATATACACTGAATGACCTTTCCCAAATATCCGAAAAAAAAAGCATATATATATAATGATTGGTTTTAGAATCATTTTTTATTGGTTATGTGACAACAGCAGTAAACTGTGTTCCTGAAAGCACGCTGTTTCTTATATACTACCGAAAGACAATGAACACTTATCTGAACACGCTATCTATTAAGCAACTATGATTACTTGGTTAATGCTTTCTGAATACATTAAAATGCTATTCTGATATACTTTAGATATATCTAAGCTAGGCTATTTCTGTTGTATGAAGTATTAAAATACTAGAATTGTAAAGTTATCTTGGTATTTCAAAGTATTATTCAACCATGAATGTATCGTATTATATTAAATTTCGTGTTAGAGGTCTACGTATTATGAATACCTTTACCCAAATTTACTTTCTAAATGTTCTCTACTATGGGTGAGGTTTATGAAGTTGATTTTATATATATGACTCTTATTAAATAGATGGTTTACAAGAAAAACGTTTGAGGTGAGCATAGTATCATGTTATATTTTACACTAACTATGAAACGTTCCTCAGATGTTATTGGCAGCTTTCACTGATGTTTAATATCGTTTGGCTCGATAACCATTTTTCTTTAAACTTTGATCTCAATAACATAATGTGACGGGAAACAGACTATGATGTTACTGGTTAGTGTTTCTGTCTAAAATACTTGAGGTAGCTCGAGTGTCATCAGGTGAAGCATTAGAATCAGCTTCAACAAAATTCGTGTATTGTACGCATTTTGTTTTGTACTACTGCCACATAATTTTTTTATCAAGCAACCTGTGTTATACTATTAACCTTCCTCCTTTGCGTGTGTGTGTGCCACATCGGGGCTATCTGCTGAGCCCGCTGAGGGGAATCGAACCCCTGATTTTAGCGTTGTAAATCCGTAGACTTACTGCTGTGATTTTAGCTTTGTAAGTTGATTTGTGGGGTGCTCCCCCTTTGCTTTTTATCCAAAAAGTGAACTGCAGACGTCCGCCGGCATTCATAGGAACTAAAATTTAGAATTTTTGTATGGCTTAGAGTACAAAAAAATGTCAAGACGCATCAAGTATAACTATTACGCGAGGTTTGAAAATTCATTAACATCATTAAGTCAAGCCATTAAGATCGCACTCTTATCTTATGGTTACGACGTTAAATAATAGGATTCAAAAGAGAATTTAATAACTATTGTTATTTTGTTAGAACCTTAACGTGGTCTCGTGCATATCGGACTGGGAATCTGAGGAGTGGTATTACCAAACACGTAAGTTCCTACGGCTATGGGTGCATTATAAGAGTGACAGTCAATTCCGATATTAGGTTAAAAGTAGCCACTTGAGGCGGTGGATGCAACCGATTGCGTTTGATCCGCCGTTCAAAATTAGGAAAGTCCATTAGTGAAACGCGGTAATCTCTGATCTGGTCATTTATCCATATTTGTGCATAACATTGTTTTTCGGTGAACAAATAAATATTTTCGTTAGATTAGAATCCTGAAGTAATATTGACTCTCTCCAATTTCTTTATCATAATTCTAAAGACAGTTTTGATTGGTCAATATTATCCAGTTCAATATATCAGAATTAGCGTTTTTAGAATGAACAAAAAGTGCACTTTTGAGAACTTTTGATTATTTCATGAACAAAGGTCTTCATCAGCTATTAAAACGAGTCTCTATAAAGGACAGACAAACGTCTGAAAAGGATTTCCTTATTAAGGAAACTCATGGTTTTGTAGTTTAAGTACAACGTGATACAATGGGCTATATCGGGCATTTCGAGCAAATTAAGAGAAAACAAGATTATATCATTTTCAACTAGCTTGAATGATTTTAAATATAATATTATTACTTGCAGTTACAAAAATCAGTTTGGTTTCTAAATGTACATCTTTTGTAAACAAAATTATTTTCATTTAATTAACTGGTCAAAACTGACTAAATTTATAGACCACTTCTGACACCTGGTGGGGTTATTGTAACAAAAAAAGAGAAACAGATCCGTAAATTTGTATATTTAAACAATGAAATAATTCTCTGAGAATCAAGCGTAGCTCAACTGAACACGTTTTCGTTCACCATTTATCTGAGTTTTCCTTGAGTTCTTTTATTAAAACACCCATATGTCCCACGCTAGTACAGCGGGAAGGCTCCGGATTTATAACCCTAAATCAGGGTTCGATTCCCTCGGTGGGCTCACTAGATAATCCGATGTGGCTTTTGTATAAGAAACACACATGTAGATGTCTCCATAAAACGCAGCTAATTTTTCATTTTCTTTCTGTTTTTCAATATTTAGCTACTATCAAACATGTTTATTTAGCACCACAAGCCAAAATCGAATCTTATATATAAAAGCGTATCTATAGGTAATATTTTTGTTGTAAGTGAAATGGAGCTACGGTATTTAATGTTTCATTGCTTTTGTTTTAATTTCTCAGACGATGGAGGAGACACCTCAGTGAACGTTGTGTTAAATCATGAAGAATCCATGATGATTTTATCAGAGTGCCCCCTGTCGGCGGATACGGTAAACACATTTTTTCTTATGGTATTTTTGAACTCAAGATATATTTAAAGCAATATACTGCTTTAATATTTACTAAAAAGACAAAGGTGATAATTATTTAAAGTTCTTTTTCTGTGGTTAGAAACATCTAAAAACATCAATCATCGATTAGCTTTTGTTTTTCATAAATATGGATTTCAACTGAAAAAAGTTTTTAATTTTTATTTTGATAATTTTTAGAATATATAAATTTTTCTTCAACGTTAAGTTGTTGAAACACATAGCGAGTTTAATGAGAAAACATAAAACTCCTTCTGCTTCGCTCTGATACTTTAATGATATGCAAATTACCTATGCTAAAGTCTGAAACACATTTATTTCTACTTTTATTCAATAATTACGAAACTAACAGACGTACTTAAAGTGGAGCCGCATGTTTTCTATTGCAAACCAAAGTACCCTATCTGGTGACAAATTACTTTAGCAGTTACACGCTATTTATATCTTTAATGATATTTTCTAGGACAATACCATTCAGTCGACAAAAGGTTATTATCGTGTGTTATAGGGTACTTTAATTAGAACTGTACCTCAGAGTTTCACTTATAAACTGAGATCTGTTTTCTGTTTTTTAAATTGTGGCATTCTATTTTTGTGTGTTTAAATTACAGAAGTAATGAAGCATTGCGATAGTAAATACGAGAAGGCCAGGTGCATCTAAATATTGATAATAATTTACAAAACACTGTATTAATTTTTAATAAATTTAACAGTTGAGATGCAACTGATTGGTATATTATATAACCGCACCCACCCAGTGGTACAGCAGTATGTCTGCGGACATACAAGAGTAAAACCGAGTTTCGATACTTGTGGTGGGCAGAGCATAGATAGACCACTGTGTACTTTTTGTGCTTAATTTCAAGCAATAGATAAATAAAACCGCATTATTTTTTTCGGAATATACTAATGCAGTGCTGTT
Source organism: Tachypleus tridentatus (assembly GCF_004210375.1). Lineage (NCBI taxonomy): Eukaryota > Metazoa > Arthropoda > Merostomata > Xiphosura > Limulidae > Tachypleus > Tachypleus tridentatus. The sequence goes on from NC_134829.1 coordinate 39,588,558, forward strand.
ATTTCAAAACTTTGTCATTATTTTATTTTTGTAAGATCCGGAGTTGAATTTTCTCCAGTAGAGAGAGTGTAGGCTGTCCATTGTGTAACTTTGTGCTAAAAAAGAAACGTTAAAGTCAGAATTTCTTAATAATTATAAACATACGAATAAAATATTTGCAGCGACGCCTGTATTAATTATTTTAAACTATTGATATCTTGCTTTTGTCTGGTGTTATACAACGTCGATTTTCATTAAGATAAGTAGGTTTTTTAACTATTAGTTTTTAGTTTTAGTAGAGGTTTTTATGATTACTTCCGTTCCCTGGACATATAACGGTCATGTTTAAAGAAATTCCGCGAATATGTTTGTTCATAAAAATTTATGTCAATTTTAATCAAACTTTGCAAAGATCGTGAAACCTTAAATAGAAAAACCTCAAAGTTACTCCATGATAAAACGATAATTTTCCATACCTCGTGCAGCTATCATAATTTTAAGCTGATAGACTAGAAAGAAGGCAGAAGGTAAACGTTTAGAATAATTTTGTTTGATTTAATAACGGAATTGCCCGTATGGCCAGGTGAGTTAAGGCGTTCGACTCGTAATCCGAGAGTCGTGGGTTCGCATCCCCGTCGCCCCAAACATGCTCGTCCTTTCAGCCGTGGGGGGCGTTATAACGTGACGGTCAATCCCACTATTCGTTGGCAAAAGAGTAGCCCAAGAGTTGGCAGTGGGTGGTGATGACTAGCTGCCTTCCCTCTAGTCTTACACTGCTAAATTAGGGACGGCTAGCGCAGATAGCCCTCGTGTAGCTTTGTGCGAAATTAAAAAACAAACAAACAATAATGGAATTGACAGTCACTACTATAGCACTTACGCCACTGAAAATCGAATTTCTATGTCCGTGATGGCTTATTAAATCCTATGGTTCTTAACAACAAAGAAAAACAAATCTTACAGCGCCCCTACTATCCCAGTACAGAGAACGTTTTTACGGAACAGACTGCGATTCGTAAATCCTCAAATTCTTAGGCAAGCTGACCAACCATTAAAACACGTCTGGCCTATGTGACATGAAACTTAACAAAAAACTGTAGAACTTTAAATAAAGTTTTTTACGTAGTTTAATTTTTGAAATATATATATTTACCTTAAACCTGGACTTGCTTGGTCCTCATTGGCAACATTCTATTCATTTCTTTTATCAGAGTTCACCAGAATTATCCGATACAGACGCTCACGTAGTCGTTTATTCGATAGCAGATCGAACAAGTTTTCATCACGCCAAATGTTTTCTAGAACGACTTTCGGAGGGTGTGAACAAACCAACAATCCTAGTGGGAAACAAAACTGATCTGGCTCGCCATCGCTTAGTCACAGCACATGGTAAGTATTCGCTTACATTGAAAGTCATTATTTTTATCTTCAGATCTGTTGGTATTCAAAACGTCACCAGTAAAATAACATAATATTTAGCGATTATATATTTAGACTTTAATGTAAATTCTCACTCGAATTACCCAGTATTTCATTCTGTTATTCAAATAAAAATACCCATTACTGATTTGTGGTTCTAGTGTTTCCTTTAAACCTGAAAATAGACAGTTATTTAATTAACAACTATGATGAACTATTCACAAACAAACTGTTCTCACTTGAATAAAACTCATTAAACATACTATAAAATTTTCAAAAAAAACTGTTTTACTTTTATATATGAAACACAAGTCACACCAAGATGGTTATATGTGAAGATTTTTTGTCAATTCAAATTTAACACATTGCGGATCATTCCAAACGTTTTTCGGATCTTCTACAAACAGATGATTTTGTTGAGTTAAACAGGTTGTTTTGCCTAAAATACAACGTTTACCTTTTTTAAAGCACATCAATAACTTACTTTAAACAGAGTGTCATGAGCTTTAAACGTAGGTTTGCTTCCTTGGTTTTCACACTTCTTTCAAACTGTTCGAAGCTCTCTGCTCTAGCTGTCCCTAATTTTGAAGTGATAAACTAGAAGAAATGAAGTTATTAAGCACCAGATCTTGGGTTACTCTTTACGAACAAGAAGTGGGATTGACTTAACATTATAACATCCACATAGCTGAAAGGACGAGTGTGTTTGATGAAGGATTTCCAATCCGCGACCCACAGATTACGAGTCCAGTGTCCTGGAGACGGCTGGCGCAGATAGCCCTTGTGTAGCTTTGCTCGAAATTCAAAAACATACAAACAAACAGGAAGAACTATTTCTTATTTAGAACTACTGACCAGATGGAGCAAAAAATCAGAAGTGCCGTTGCAGAGCGCATGCACTCTTAACCGTATAGCTTTGTTTGTTTGAAATTAAGCACAAAGCTACACAACGGGCTATCTGTGTTTTGGCCACCACCGGTATAGAAACCCCGGTTTGTGGTGTTGTAAGTCCGCATATATATCACCGTGTCACGGAGGTGGGCAACCTGTAGCGGAAATTGACTATCACTTTTAAAGCAGGCTGCAGACAAAAATGTACAGCTTGTTTAGGGGTATATCGCGGCTCAAACCTTGGATCATTTAAACAAAAGCCCTGCCTACAACTACCAGGTTATGCCCATTTTCACAAAACACTAAGGAATATTAGAAACACAACTTGAACATTATAATAGAATTATTTTATCATTTTAATTGTATCTTTCACTTCAGTTAATAAAAAGTAGAAAAAGGTTTAGTTGATATGATATAATTCATATATATATAATAAAGTGCGATATTTTTCTAAAAAATAAGTTTTTTTTTTTAGAGGGCCGCAGCTTGGCAAGAACACATGGCTGCAAATTCATCGAAACTGCAGCGTGTATAAATTATCAGGTAGATGAACTTCTTGTTGGAATTCTTAGTCAGATTCGACTAAAAAACCAACGTGGACATCAAACTAAGAGGTATCGAATGTCTATTAGTCTTGGAACATCCGAAACAAAAGTACAAAACTCGTTAATCCAGAAAAATAGGACCTTTTTTGTGCGATTATTAGAAAAGCTGTTTAGAAGACCTCGATCGTGTGAAAACCTACATGTACTCTGATGGAGAGAATAGGCCACATTTACAGCACCTCAGCTCCAAATCACCGACCGTACGAACCGACTCGATCATGTTTTATACCATATACGAGAATTAACATTGCTTCATAACTTTTATTCAACAAACACTGACTAAAGCCGAGAACTGGTCGAGTGAAGATGGTCACAGAGGAGACAATATTTACTAGTAAAATTACACTAACGATATGGATAATTTTACCTTATTAATTGGAGTTTAACCGAATGTAATCAAAGTGTTCCTCAGCTCGAAGAGCATAATACTTTGGAGACGGAAAAATATAACCCAAATATCATGAAAAATTATGTTCAATGAATTTTATATGTTTCTTGATAGTGGTGCTAAATGGACATGGATAATGGATGAAAATGATACTATAATTAGTTTACCTAAGTACATAGAAGTAATTTAAATAAATGCCTTAAAGTGTATTTAATTTACGTAATATCCCAATACAATTGTATTCGTGTGTGACTGTATATACAAACTCTATACTTTAGAGCAGAATTAATTATTGTGAAATGTATTATTTAAATACTTAATTATTTTTTTACATCTACCCCATTTTGAGTTAGGGACACAACAGCAATTTGCTTGTAGCGTTTCATGGCTGCCTAACCTTCGAATGAAAGCACAGAGAAAACGTTTCTATTTTTAAAAAGAAATGTATAAGAACTAATTAACGACCTGTGACATATAGAAATAAACTGACTTGAACACTATTTCATCTGATGTTCGTATGTTCACGGATTTATTTCCCACTATTGTTTCTAATCCAGAAACACACATATTAGAAACTATTTGTCTAAGTAATAAAGTGGTATTGTTTTATTTTAACATTATATGTACATACCTCAATGGTTTTTGTTTTGTTTATGACATTAGAATAAAATATGTTTTCTTTTTCTTTCTTTGTAATGAGTGAGGCTTAATTTAATATTCAACCGTTACTAATTCTCATTAGAAATCTATAATTTTAGTTGCTTATTATTATTATTTTTACCTTTTCACTAGCTGTCACTTTGGAATTAATATAGAGCTGTAATTGTAATGTAGACAATTACATAGGTTAAAGTGTGAAAACAACTACCTGGGTGTGGAACAGAAACATGAGGACAGGCGAAACATTTGTGAGATAAATATTTGTATATTAAATATAGTGTGATGAAATATTTTTAATCACGTAGAAAGTAATATTTGTCCCTAGTTGGGACAGCGGTGACTTTACGGATCTACAACGCTAGAATCTGGGGTTCAATTCTTTGCCGTAGACTCAGCTGATAGCTCAGTGTGGCTTTCCTTTAAAAAACAACAACAAACAAAGAAAAATGACATTTAACCAGAGGCATGTTTCGTTAAATAATTTTGCATTTCAATGGCAAACATACTTTATTTTCTGCAATAATAAATGTGTTTATAAGCTCATAAAGTGTTTGTGGTAACCGTATTTAATATTCCAATCTAGATATTTACTAAACAGAATAACATTTTTTGAAAACCAGTACGTGTCCTCAAATCATTGGCAAATAGAGTGTACCCTGGTCAATTGTAATAAAAAACTGAAAAAATAAAGCCAATGACATTAGACCAACTGGGCCACGCCTGAACTAATCAGATATTAATAATAGTAAATAAGACTCTGTCACAGCTAGAAATAAAACAACTGTTAAGATTTCAATTATAGCTTTTATATATACATATATATAAATAGGTTTAGGCTTAAATCTGCACAATAGGCTAACTGCGCAGAGATCGAACCTTGGATTTTAGAGTTCTGATCTTTCAAGGCTATCAGTGAGCCACCGGAGAATAAAAAAAAGCCTTTACCGGAAGTATGGATCCTTGGCAGTGGTCACTTGAAGAAGCACAGTTCCATGGATTAACACAGCATGAAATACTGGTTGATCCAATGTGGATCCGGATAAGAACACGTGATGTCATTTTCTTTATGTTTCTGGCTACAGTTATCATAAGTAGTGATACAGTGGTCACGAGCTATTTGGAAGGAATGATATCTTGTCGTATCAACTGCCCACACAAGCAACTGTAGCAAAGTTGTCAGACATCACTTTAAAAAAAGCCAACAAAAAATAAGTTACTGGCGTGCTGTGATATTGAATAACTTGTATTTTAGCGCAAATAGATAGGGTTTAATAAAAACTTCAGGTGGCAAAATAATAATAACCTAATAATGGCTGATAATCAGAAATAAACGTTATCGGAAAGGTTTATTTTTAATTTTACGCGAATCTACACGAGGGCTATCTGCACGAGCCGTCTCTAATTTAGCAGTGTAAGACTAGAGGGAAGGCAGCTAGTCATCACCACTCACCGTCAACTCTTGGGCTACTCTTTTTACCAACGAATAGTGGGATTGACCGTCACATTATAACGTCCCCACGGCTGAAAGGGCGAGAATATTTAGTGAGACTGGATTCGAATCCGCGACCTTCAGACCTTGTGTGCCTTAACCACTTGGCCATGCCGAACCTATCGAAAAGGTAAGCCAACTGACGTCAGACCTTCGTTGGAATGGTTATTTTTAATCACTCCATTGTTACTTCATCTGAAAGAATTAATATTACATATGGAGCTTTTACCGTAATGTTGATAATTACACGAATTAAACTTATGTTCTTCGTTTTGTCCCATCAAAATGCTCCCCGTTAGTACAGTGATACGTCTACGGATTTACAAGGCTAAAATCAGGGATTCGATTCCCGTCAGTAAGCTCAGCAGATAGTGCAATGTGGCTTTGGTATAAGAAAAACACACACCCACCCATCAAAATTCCATGCTTGACACACAAGAATAATCCAGCAAATTTTTTTTAAGTCATTGTTAAGAAAGATGAAGACAAGTGAAATGTGTAAACAAGAGAAATCATCCCACTCGTTCCATATTTTCAAACAGACGATGACAACTTTATCACAGAATAAGAAATTCAATTATCCCAATGCTTTCCTAAAGACAGATCTCTGTACTCGGGATGTCGGAATTTTTGTTTCGTGTTTTTTTCTTCATTCTTCAGCCTACTTAGTTTCTTCATGATGACGAGAAACCCACTTGAAATAAAAATGTATTCTCAAGACGGCTGGTATGGATAATAGAACTTTAATTAAAATAAAGTACGTTCTTCTGTACTTTATTTCAACTAAAGTTTTAAAACCCATATCAGACGTCTTGAGAATAACAGGTTTTCATGACATTATCACTTAACATCTTAGTATTAAATTATATTGGTAGTGACGCCCATCTCGTCTGACTATTGAAAATAAATATTTCGAACTCTGTGTTAGCGTGTAACAAAATCTTATCAAATATTTTGAACTCTAGGCCAGCCGAAACTAAAGACTACGATCATATTAAGTTCAAATAGACGCCAACAACAGATTAGTTTAAAACAAACTTGAACACTAAACACCAGATCACCTGGAAACAAACTGATAACAAATACTTTAACACCAGATCACAGAAAGTACATTGAACAAGTTTGTTCTCAGTTAATATGGTGTTCAATGTACTTTAACACCAGTTCACAGAAAGTACATTGAACACCATATTAACTGAGAACAAATTTGCAGAAAGTGCATTAAACACCACATTAACTGGAAACAGATTAGTAACAAGTATATTAAACTAGAGAGAGCAGGAAGCAACTAACAACAAGTAGATTAAACTAAAAGCAGCAGGAAACAACTGGCAACAAGTAGATTAAACTAGAGACAGCAGGAGACAAGTAGATTAAACGTGAAAGTAGCTGTCAGTAAACAGATGACATGTATATTAAACACCAAATTAACGTTGGTTCAAGAGGGCAGTTAGTAACTGAAGTTTGCTGTGGTTCTTTAAACTTAGTGATTTAGACTGAATCTTTATTGCGGAAAAATCCATCATCAAACTAGATGACGACCTGAATGCCACGTTTGCGAATAGCATCATAATCTAAGTTCAATGTTTGTCGACGGTTTGTCCATATCTTTCTGTTGCAGTTAAACTTTGTCATCTACCCTAATTTTTTGATTTTATTAGCCTGTTCGAAAAATAATGGCGAATTTTAAATTTTAAGTTTAATAAAAATAAAAGCAACTTTATTAATCAAAATAGTTTGGTTTAGTTTAAACTTCGCGCAAAGCTACACGAGGACTATCTGCGCTAGCCGTCCCTAATTTAGCAGTGTAAGACTAGAGGGAAGGCAGCTAGTCATCACCACCCACCGCCAACTCTTGGGCTACTCTTTTACCAACGTATAGTGGGATTGACCATCAAATTATAACGCCCCCACGGCTGAAAGGACGAGCATGTTTGGTGTGACGGGATTCGAACCCGCGACCCTCAGATTACGAGTCATACGCCTTAACCCATCTGGCCATGCCGGGCCCCTCCGCAATGATATTCTAATCCTGGCTGAGCAAGGTGTAATGGATAATACCGGCCGCACACCGCTCTACAGTAACCATAATCTTCTGTTGGTGCGACTTTGGGAAGTGTTTTAAAGCTTCGTCACGGTTAAGCCACTGCTCAAATCGTTTTCTACTTGTCATAAAGGGCCCACTTTTCATCACAGGTGACAATTCGGTCAAGAAATGTGTCATTTCTGTTGCACAAAATCAGTATAGAGCAAAGTTCAAACGGCAATTTTTCTGAAATTCTCTGAGTTCGTGTGGAACCCATTTGTCGAGTTTTTTCACTTTTCCAATTTGCTCTAGATGGTCCAAAATTGCTGAAATGCCAATTCCCAGTTCTTATGTCGTTTTTCAAAACGTTTGGTGCGGGTTTCTTTCCACTTATGTTCTCAGTTGGTCGATTCCAATATCAGAAGGACGTCCTCTGCCCTCCCTATCTTCATTACGAAACTTTTTGGAACCAACTCTGTATTGTACTTTCGGAGGTGGTTTCTTCGCCCCATTCATGCAGAAAGGTGATGCGTATTGTAGGTGTTCGTATCCCTACAAATAAATAAAATTTTGATATAAAAATCTACCATTACTTTTCAAACAACCTAATATGCGCCTCAACTTGTCAGCGTTTAATTTTTCCATAAATCTGTGGAATTAACGATAAGTAACGTCAAAAGAAGATGTGATGGTTTTTACCATAACAACGCTTTTCAATCATCATGCTAAAGGGGCCTCAAATTATTTTATTCAGATCAACGAAGCCTTAGGCTAAAATATTTTGGAAATCGCTGGTCTACAACATTGCATTATTTATATTTCTTGTATTTCTAGGACTCTTCATATTAAAAATAAAAGTTACAAACGCGGCAATGTAACTTTTATTATCATTCTCTTTTACTTTTTTTTAAGTGGTTAAAAATATAAAGTATTATTTTCTTGTTAATAACTTTTTTTAATTTTTTCTGTGAGTCGTAAACTAGATCAAGATTAACATTAAATAACTTTGGAGGTGCAACAAAAGAGGTCACCATTAAATCTCATTTTTGTTTCATTGTACGGCTAAGCCTATGCACATCGTACAAAATTAATCCGCCGCCTATGCACATCATACAAAATTAATCCGTCAAATATCTAGTTCTAACCGTGTATATATCCATTTTTTTTTTTACTGCCAACCGGACGTTACTTAGGGATGGTTAATTGACTCTAAACTGAAGAGTCATGGTTTACGTCCCGTTGTTGCAAGATCTCACTTCGTCTTTCTCAGTGATGAGTGCGTTAAAGGAATATCAGTACGATTCGATTAACCTAGTTAAAGAGTCGATGTTGGGTGTTTTTGACACCTCAAACGTATTAGCTCAAAATTAGAAAAAGGTCTAACGCAGGTAGTGCTTGTGTAACTTTACGCGATTACCGTGAACAGTTTTTTTATTTAGGCTGAACGAAGGCACCATTATAAAGTTAGCTCACTGAAATTTAAACTTCCAAGCTCGTGCTTTATTTTCAAACCTACAGTTGACTCTCTCCTAGTTATTACTGTTAAAAAAACCTTTAGATGAATTGGTTACTTCTGACTTAAAATGTCAAACTAAACACTAAACAGCGTTCAAGACAGATATGTGTAATAGGAAAACTTGAAAGAAACACTTTGATCTTTATTCTAATTTTACAATTGTTTATTTGCTTTGAAGTTAAGCACAAAGCGATACAATGGGATATCTATGTTCTGCTCACCACGGGTATCGAAATACAATTGTTAGCGTTGTAAGTCCGCAGACATATTATGCCACTAGGAAGTCCTTCTACAGATGATAATGGGAACATTAGTAAATAGGAATGACGTGTGTAAGTTAAAACATAAACATAAACCCTTAAGTATTTTTACGATAAGTTTAGCTCATCCTACATAATTAACTTTAGTTTCACTTTTCATGTCAAGATAGACATTAACAGCATGTCCTTAATTAATTATTTTTCTTTGATTTTGAATCATACTATTTATAAGCAACTAATGACTAAATTAACGGTTTATAAGGCAGTAGAGTCTTACCAAAACTTACATTATATATAAGTTTCTTATAATGAGTAAAACACTTGGATTAGAACCCACATTGTGATGAGAGGCCGTAAATTATTATATTATTATTTACAGTTTAGGATTTTGAGAAAAGTAAGTAATGAATTTAGATATTGCAACTTTATAACCATCTTCATGAGACAAAAACTAACATCATGACACTTTTATATAGATTGTTTAGGCAGAGTGCTCATAACGATTAAGTTGGAATGGACAGCAACTGCCTGTTATAAAGACACAGAGAAATCGACATTTTCGCAAGTCTTACATCTTCCAGAAGGCCCCCCGCTAGTACAGCGGTATGTCTGCGGATTTAAAACGCTAAAATCAGGGGCTCGATTCCCCTCGATGGGCTCAGCAGATGTGGCTTTGCTATAAGAAAACACACACACACTCTTTCAGAAGACTTTCGAAACGTCTTCTTCTACAGCTGTGTTTTCTTTAATACAAGAGGCACGTGCGATCCATTCCAGCATATTTAACTAACACTGTATCCTGAGCAAATAATAAGGTTTATAAAAGTCCTGTCATATGGAGCATAAAATATAGAATTATGTATTGTAAGAAAGTCTGCGTAAAACTTCCATTGTCCCGTCTTTAAGATGATTTTTGTTCCCAAACAAACCCCCAAAACAGCTAATGATGTGCCAGCAGTGAAGGCACAGGTTTTAGTGCCAACAATCTTATCATACTGAAGCCTTAACAGGCAGGTACCCTTTACAAAGACGCCTTCAACTTCAGAACTGTACTAAATCATAAAGCCTTAATGGCTAGTTCCCACCACAGAAAGGCTAGCATTATAATTTTACATTAAAGACCTCAACCCACTCATACGTATTCTGAGCAACCAACCAGCCACTCTTTTAGGGTTTACTACCTCTTCAACCAACTTTATGTTCCACATACAAGTAAATGATTTGTGTAATCCGGTTTTATGGTAAATTTTAAGGTGTAACTTCAACTTTACACTAATATTCTGGTACAGATATGTAGACAATACATATGCCGGATTGACATTTACAGAACCCACAAGAAGCTTTTTCAGACATACTAGCTCCACACACACTTAAACATTACGTTCACCAATGAATACTAAAAATATAAACAACTAGCATTTTTTAAACCTCAATATCACAAGAACAGCGCCCCCTGTAGTATAGCGATATATCTGCGAACTTACAACACGAGGAACCGGGTTTCGATGCCCGTGATGGGTAGAGCGCAGATAGCCCATTGTGTAGCTCTATGCTTAATTTTAAAGAAACAAGCAGAAGAACAGTTTTTGAAACAAAAAGCCACAGAAAGCCACACATACGTGATTGTACATTCCCTGGAATTCAACACATGAAACAGAACAAAAACTCAACAAACGAGTTTGTCTGTTTTGTATTTCGCTACTCGAGGACTGTCTATGCTAGCCGTCCCTAATTTAGCAGTGTAAGACTAGAGGGAAGGCAGCTAGTCATCACCACCCACCGCCAACTCTAGGGCTACTCTTTTTTTTTACCAACGAATAGTGGGATTGACCATCACATTATAACGTCCCCACGGCTGAAAAGGCGAGCATGTTTTGGTGCGACCGAGATTTGAACCCGCAACCCTCGGGTTACGAGTCGAATGCCTTAACCCACCTGGCCATGCCGAGCCGAGTTGCGCGTCATCATGAATACTGAAATTTTGATTTGCATATTATTCGAAGCGCTTCATTCTGTGCAATTTCATTACATCGTATGCTACGAATAATGAATACTAAAAAAGGAAGCAAATTTAATTAGAGTAATAATTAAAGCAGCAAGTTTGAACCAAAACGAATCTGCCCTGCTGACGTCATTCCTAATACTGCCCAACAGTGGATGTTTTTTTTTCTCCCATGTTCCTTTTCTTTTACGAATTTCGTATTTTATTAAATTTTCTTACCCGTTACTGTAGCAAACAAGAGTGAGAGATGAATATGCCATTAAGGATTAAATGTGAAGTTCGTGATACTGGTCAGCTCGGTGTATCACATGTTCTGACGTAAGTATTAGCCTATACAACAGTTACTCACGTGAGCTTTTCGGTTACAAATGTTACCAAAACCGCATTTTATTGCACATAAAAGCGTATGAACTATATTTTATTATGTATGTTAGGTATGTTATAACTTTTATAATCCAAGTAATTAATTTAATCCAAATTACGTGTACGTAATTCGGATTAAAGAAATGCAAACCATATCTGTCTAAACCCCCTCTTCCTGCCTGTTTCTACAACGACCAAACCATAATAATATTAATATAGGCTCTAATGTAAAAATTTCCTGAGAGACATTTTCGAGGCCAGGCACGGCCAGGTGGTTTAAGGCGTGCGACTCGTAATCTGAGGGTCGCGGTTTCGCATCTCCGTCGCGCCAAACATGCTCGCCCTTTCAGCCGTGGGAGTGTTATAATGTGACGGTCAATCCCACTATTCGTTGGTAAAAGAGTGGCCCAAGAGTTGGCGGTGGGTGGTGATGACTAGCTGCCTTCCCTCTGGTCTTACACTGCTAAATTAAGGACGGCTAGCACAGATAGCCCTCGAGTAGCTTTGTACGAAATTCAAAAACAAACAAACAATACAAAAGTAGAAATAATAACAATGAAATACAACAAGTAGCCGTATCTATTTATAGTAACGAACTGACTCAAGTGTTTAGTTATAGTAACTGAGTGTGTCATTTATAGTAACGTAATGCATCAAGCGTTTAGTTGTAGTAAAGAACTGTGTCAAGAGCTCATGACTAGCTATAGCAACAAAAAGGGTCAAGTGTATAGTTATACTAATGTAATGCGTCAAGTGTCCAGTTATGGTAAAGAAATGTGTCAAGCTTACAGCTGTAGTAACGAATTACGTAAAGTGTCCAGCAATAGTAATGCAAAATGTCAAAAGTCCAGTCGTAGCAACGAACTGTGTCAAGTGTCCAGTTATACTAATGAAATATTTCAAGTGTACAGCAAGAGTAACAATCACTATACGTCAAGTGTCCAGTTGTAGTAACGAAGTGTATCAGTGCTCATTTATAGTGATGAAATACGTCAACTGTCCAGTTGTAGTAACGAAGTGTGTCAAGTGCTCATTTATAGTGATGAAATACGTCAACTGTCCAGTTGTAGTAACGAAGTGTGTCAAGTGCTCATTTATAGTGATGAAATACGTCAACTGTCCAGTTGTAGTAACGAAGTGTGTCAAGGGCTCATTTATAGTGATGAAATACGTCAACTGCCCAGTTGTAGTAACGAAGTGTGTCAAGGGCTCATTTATAGTGATGAAATACGTCAACTGTCCAGTTGTAGTAACGAAGTGTGTCAAGGGCTCATTTATAGTGATGAAATACGTCAACTGTCCAGTTGTAGTAACGAAGTGTGTCAAGTGCTCATTTATAGTGATGAAATACGTCCACTGTCCAGTTGTAGTAACGAAGTGTGTCAAGTGCTCATTTATAGTGATGAAATACGTCAACTGTCCAGTTGTAGTAACGAAGTGTGTCAAGTGCTCATTTATAGTGATGAAATACGTCAACTGTCCAGTTGTAGTAACGAAGTGTGTCAAGGGCTCATTTATAGTGATGAAATACGTCAACTGTTCAATTGTAGTAACGAAGTGTGTCAAGTGCTCATTTATAGTGATGAAATACGTCAAGTGTCCAGTTGTAGTAACGAAGTGTGTCAAGTGCTCATTTATAGTGATGAAATACGTCAACTGTCCAGTTGTAGTAACGAAGTGTGTCAAGGGCTCATTTATAGTGATGAAATACGTCCACTGTCCAGTTGTAGTAACGAAGTGTGTCAAGTGCTCATTTATAGTGATGAAATACGTCAACTGTCCAGTTGTAGTAACGAAGTGTGTCAAGTGCTCATTTATAGTGATGAAATACGTCAACTGTCCAGTTGTAGTAACGAAGTGTGTCAAGTGCTCATTTATAGTGATGAAATACGTCAAGTGTCCAGTTGTAGTAACGAAGTGTGTCAAGTTCTCATTTATAGTGATGAAATACGTCAACTGTTCAGTTGTAGTAACGAAGTGTGTCAAGGGCTCATTTATAGTGATGAAATACGTCAACTGTCCAGTTGTAGTAACGAAGTGTGTCAAGTGCTCATTTATAGTGATGAAATACGTCAACTGTCCAATTGTAGTAACGAAGTGTGTCAAGGGCTCATTTATAGTGATGAAATACGTCAACTGTCCAGTTGTAGTAACGAAGTGTGTCAAGTGCTCATTTATAGTGATGAAATACGTCAACTGTCCAATTGTAGTAACGAAGTGTGTCAAGGGCTCATTTATAGTGATGAAATACGTCAACTGTCCAGTTGTAGTAACGAAGTGTGTCAAGTGCTCATTTATAGTGATGAAATACGTCAACTGTCCAGTTGTAGTAACGAACTGTGTCAAGGGCTCATTTATAGTGATGAAATACGTCAACTGTCCAGTTGTAGTAACGAACTGTGTCAAGGGCTCATTTATAGTGATGAAATACGTCAACTGTCCAGTTGTAGTAACGAAGTGTGTCAAGTGCTCATTTATAGTGATGAAATACGTCAACTGTCCAGTTGTAGTAACGAAGTGTGTCAAGTGCTCATTTATAGTGATGAAATACGTCAACTGTCCAGTTGTAGTAACGAAGTGTGTCAAGGGCTCATTTATAGTGATGAAATACGTCAACTGTCCAGTTGTAGTAACGAAGTGTGTCAAGGGCTCATTTATAGTGATGAAATACGTCAACTGTCCAGTTGTAGTAACGAAGTGTGTCAAGGGCTCATTTATAGTGATGAAATACGTCAGTTGTCCAGTTGTAGTAACGAAGTGTGTCAAGGGCTCATTTATAGTGATGATATACTTCAACTGTCCAGTTGTAGTAACGAAGTGTGTCAAGGGCTCATTTATAATGATGAAATACGTCAAGTGTCCAGTTGTAGTAACGAAGTGTGTCAAGTGCTCATTTATAGTGATGAAATACGTCAACTGTCCAGTTGTAGTAACGAAGTGTATCAGTGCTCATTTATAGTGTTGAAATACGTCAACTGTCCAGTTGTAGTAACGAAGTGTGTCAAGTGCTCATTTATAGTGATGAAATACGTCAAGTGTCCAGTTGTAGTAACGAAGTGTGTCAAGTGCTCATTTATAGTGATGAAATACGTCAACTGTCCAGTTGTAGTAACGAAGTGTGTCAAGTGCTCATTTATAGTGATGAAATACGTCAACTGTCCAGTTGTAGTAACGAAGTGTGTCAAGTGCTCATTTATAGTGATGAAATACGTCAACTGTCCAGTTGTAGTAACGAAGTGTGTCAAGTGCTCATTTATAGTGTTGAAATACGTCAACTGTCCAGTTGTACTAACGAAGTGTGTCAAGTGCTCATTTATAATGATGAAATACGTCAACTGTCCAGTTGTAGTAACGAACTGTGTCAAGGGCTCATTTATAGTGATGAAATACGTCAACTGTCCAGTTGTAGTAACGAAGTGTGTCAAGTGCTCATTTATAGTGATGAAATACGTCAAGTGTCCAGTTGTAGTAACGAAGTGTGTCAAGTGCTCATTTATAGTGATGAAATACGTCAACTGTCCAGTTGTACTAACGAAGTGTGTCAAGTGCTCATTTATAGTGATGAAATACGTCAACTGTCCAGTTGTAGTAACAAAGTGTGTCAAGGGCTCATTTATAATGATGAAATACGTCAACTGTCCAGTTGTACTAACGAAGTGTGTCAAGGGCTCATTTATAGTGATGAAATACGCCAAGTGTACAATAAGAGTGACGATGTGCGTCACTTATTGAAGATTAGCGTTTCTGAAGGCGACCTTGGGATAACTCGAGTTTTACCATTGATGAAATACTCAAAGCTGCTCACATATTTTTACTACACTCACTGGCTTTAGCTTCTCTTCAGTAAAGTACGGTCATAAATCTTTTATTTAACCTAAGAGATTTACAAAGAGGTGTTGGCATATTAGCTGTAACAAAAAACAGCAATAAACAAAACAAAAACATTCATGCAATGTTTATGATATACAGTTACACTTTGTGTTATACGCCTGTCATAACCTAGGCCTTAAAGTATTTATGTAGAAAATAAATAATTAAAAATAAACATATGATGTATTTAAAACACATTTTAGTTAACTAATTATTATTTTACTTAACTAATGATTTAATTTATTAACTCAGATGTGATAAGATTGTGATAAATATTTATTCGTTTCTCTTTCTAATTCTGGTAAATTTCTAGCTCGGGTGTTTTAACACAGCGATTTGCAAAGAGCTGCAATCATTTTAAAGAACGCTAAGGCCCGGCATGAACAGATGATTAAGGCACTCGACTCGCAATCTGTGGGTCACGGGTTCGAATCCCCTTCACACCAAACATGCTCGCCCTTTCAGCCGTGGGGGCGTTATTATAAGACGGTCAATCCCACTATTCGTTTGTAAAAAAAAAAAAAATTCTAAGAGTGAGTGGTGGGTGGTAATGAATAACTGTCTTCATTCTAGTCTTACGTTACTAAATTAGGAAGGGCTAGTACAGATAGCTCTTGTGTAGCATTGCGCCAAAATTCAAAAGAAACCAAAGAAAACGACATGATTACGACCACTTTGATTTATGTTGTTGACCAATCTAGTAAAAATTAACTATCTCTAAAGATAAATTATATACATAGCAAGTCATATTAAATAAGAAGAGACGATCCTTATGTAGAACTACATAAAAAAACACTAGAGGTCTCACATTTTAATTACTCGGTGTTTACGATATAATTTACATTTGTTGATTAGCATACGATTTAAGTCAAGCAGCTTTAATGTCGTTCATAATAACACAATGTGGGTTGTTTAGCTTTTTACACCCGACTGAACCATTAACTAATTTTACTCACCAGTCGCAAATGATTTCATAAGTCTCGAGAGATTTCCCGGTTGAAAATGAATGTGTAATTACTGATGGCTGTTAAACATACTTGTTCAAAGCAATCCTGGAACAGGAAAAATTATTACACAAACAAGAACTGAGGATATGATTTTGAAGACTTAGTGAGATTGAAGAGGTTATGTGTGGGCGTTGGAAGAAACAACTCTACAAATAACGAGCACACAAAGAAATTTAAGGCCGGACCTTATTAATACTTTATACACACTTACATTTAGAAAACGGAAACGCGATAATACGCAGATGAAAACCATTGTCTGTGGCTTTTAATGACTTTGCTTATCCTGAGGTTGTTTAGATTACACTGTTTTATTAGCAGGAAAACGTTCGAAAGTTGCAACATGCTTTGCCATTTTGACTCAAGCTATCGTGGCAGAACAACGCAATTTTTTTGTTACAGAATTTATTTATCCTTTTTACAACTAGTATTCAAATATTTCTTTCATGCTGTGAGACAATGAAAAGATGCGGTATCTTTTTCAAAGCTCCTCAAAAGGTGAGAGGCGGGATTATTCACGTGCATATTTCCTTTTTCCCTTTCATTTGATTGGTAACTTATTTTCCAGGATACTGTAAAAAAGTCACGAATATTATATACACATTTAAACTGTCGTTTGTTGTAGTATACATAAAGAGTTCACATTTCACAACACATTATTAGTTACAAAAACTTCAGTACCCAAACAAAGAAAACTATACTAACATTAATAGAGTAAGTGGAAAAACTCCTCCTCTCAAAAGCATCTACCGCTGTTATACGTATCTAAACATTTCACCAAGAAACTAAAAAACGTGTCAATAAAACTACCATGGCCATTAAACTAATCAATAAAATCCTTAAATAACATTAAATAGTAATTAAAAACTTTTATTTTATCTATAGACTTCAAATCATGTGGAGGTTTAGAGGACATTCTGGTTGGCTACATTAGAAAGCATTTTCACACGCTATAAATGATTATCTCAATATTCTCGACCATAGTACGTTCACACACTAGAAATGACTAACCCAACATCGTCGACCTTGGACAGGGTGTCTTAATATTTCCACACACAATGAATGACTATCCCAACATTGTCGAGCATAGTATTTCACACACAATAAATGACTAGCCCAACATTGTCTATCATAGTATTTTTCACACAATATAAATGACTAACCCATCATTGTCGACCTTGGGTAGGGCTTCTTAGTATTTTCACACACAATAAATGACTATCCCAATATTGTTGACCTTGGATAGGGCTTATAATTTTACACACAATAAATGACTACCCAACATTCTCGACCATAGTATTTTTGACACAATATAAATGACTAACCCAACATGTCGACCTTGGATAGGGCTTCTTAGTATTTTCACACACAATAAATGACTAAACCAACATTGTTGACCTTGGACAGGGTCTTTTAGTATTTTCAGACACCGTAAATGACTATCTTAACATTGTTGACCTTCAACAGGGCCTCTTACTGTGTAATGACCTACTATCTTTTTTCTCATGTCAGAGGCCCATGATCTCTCTTGGATTTCAGTCTAAGAATTATATTGATTATATTTGATTATATGCCAACCTTGCTCGCTTCCATCATTTTCACATGTAAGTTAATCCATTAATGATCCTCAATCTGATCTATGGAATATAGTCAGGTGTTTACATTTCAGACTTCAGAACTGCCATCGATTCACACATTACTCTGAATATAGTCAAATATCTACACCATCTACTTCAGAACTGCCATCGATTCACACATTACACTGAATATAGCCAAATATATACACCATCTACTTCAGAACTGCCATCGATTCACACATTACTCTGAATATAGCCAAATATCTACACCATCTACTTCAGAACTGCCATCGATTCACACATTACTCTGAATATAGCCAAATATCTACACCATCTACTTCAAAACTGCCATCGATTCACACATTACTCTGAATATGGTCAAATATCTACACCATCTACTTCAGAACTGCCATCGATTCACACATTACTCTAAATATAGCCAAATATCTACACCATCTACTTCAGAACTGCCATCGATTCACACATTACTCTAAATATAGCCAAATATCTACACCATCTACTTCAGAACTGCCATCGATTCACACATTACTCTAAATATAGCCAAATATCTACACCATCTACTTCAGAACTGCCATCGATTCACACATTAATCTAAATATAGTCAAATATCTACACCATCTACTTCAGAACTGCCATCGATTCACACATTACTCTGAATATAGCCAAATATCTTAACCATCTACTTCAGAACTGCCATCGATTCACACATTACTCTGAATATAGCCAAATATCTACACCATCTACTTCAGAACTGCCATCGATTCACACATTACTCTGAATATAGCCAAATATCTACACCATCTACTTCAAAACTGCCATCGATTCACACATTACTCTGAATATAGTCAAATATCTACACCATCTACTTCAGAAGTGCCATCGATTCACACATTACTCTAAATATAGCCAAATATCTACACCATCTACTTCAGAACTGCCATCGATTCACACATTACTCTAAATATAGCCAAATATCAACACCATCTACTTCAGAACTGCCATCGATTCACACATTACTCTAAACACAGTCAAATATCTACACCATCTACTTCAGAACTGCCATCGATTCACACATTACTTGAATATAGTCAAATATCTACACCATCTACTTCAGAACTGCCATCGATTCACACATTACTCTGAATATAGCCAAATATCTACACCATCTACTTCAGAACTGCCATCGATTCACACATTACTCTGAATATAGTCAAATATCTACACCATCTACTTCAGAACTGCCATCGTTTCACACATTTCTCTGAATATAGCCAAATATCTACACCATCTATTTCGGAACTACCATCGATTCACACATTTCTCTGAATATAGCCAAATATCTACACCATCTATTTCAGAACTACCATAGATTCACACATTTCTCTGAATATAGCCAAATATCAACACCATCTACTTCAGAACTTCCATCGATTCACACATTACTCTAAATATAGTCAAATATCTACACCATCTACTTCAAAACTGCCATCGATTCACACATTACTCTAAATATAGCCAAATATCAACACCATCTACTTCAGAACTGCCATCGATTCACACATTACTCTAAACATAGTCAAATATCTACACCATCTACTTCAGAACTGCCATCGATTCACACATTACTCTGAATATAGTCAAATATCTACACCATCTACTTCAGAACTGCCATCGATTCACACATTACTCTAAATATAGCCAAATATCTACACCATCTACTTCAGAACTGCCATCGATTCACATATTACTCTGAATATAGCCAAATATCTACACCATCTACTTCAGAACTGCCATCGATTCACACATTACTCTGAATATAGCCAAATATCTACACCATCTACTTCAGAACTGCCATCGATTCACACATTTCTCTGAATATAGCCAAATATCTACACCATCTACTTCAGAACTGCCATCGATTCACACATTACTCTAAATATAGCCAAATATCTACACCATCTACTTCAGAACTGCCATCGATTCACACATTACTCTGAATATAGCCAAATATCTACACCATCTACTTCAGAACTGCCATCGATTCACACATTACTCTGAATATAGCCAAATATCTACACCATCTACTTCAAAACTGCCATCGATTCACACATTACTCTGAATATGGTCAAATATCTACACCATCTACTTCAGAACTGCCATCGATTCACACATTCCTTGAATATAGTCAAATATCTACACCATCTACTTCAGAACTGCCATCGATTCACACATTACTCTGAATATAGCCAAATATCTACACCATCTACTTCAGAACTGCCATCGATTCACACGTTACTCTGAATATAGTCAAATATCTACACCATCTACTTCAGAACTGCCATCGTTTCACACATTTCTCTGAATATAGCCAAATATCTACACCATCTATTTCCGGAACTACCATCGATTCACACATTTCTCTGAATATAGCCAAATATCTACACCATCTATTTCAGAACTACCATAGATTCACACATTTCTCTGAATATAGCCAAATATCAACACCATCTACTTCAGAACTTCCATCGATTCACACATTACTCTAAATATAGTCAAATATCTACACCATCTACTTCAGAACTTCCATCGATTCACACATTACTCTAAATATAGCCAAATATCAACACCATCTACTTCAGAACTGCCATCGATTCACACATTACTCTAAACATAGTCAAATATCTACACCATCTACTTCAGAACTGCCATCGATTCACACATTACTCTGAATATAGTCAAATATCTACACCATCTACTTCAGAACTGCCATCGATTCACACATTACTCTAAATATAGCCAAATATCTACACCATCTACTTCAGAACTGCCATCGATTCACATATTACTCTGAATATAGCCAAATATCTACACCATCTACTTCAGAACTGCCATCGATTCACACATTACTCTGAATATAGCCAAATATCTACACCATCTACTTCAGAACTGCCATCGATTCACACATTTCTCTGAATATAGCCAAATATCTACACCATCTACTTCAGAACTGCCATCGTTTCACACATTTCTCTGAATATAGCCAAATATCTACACCATCTATTTCGGAACTACCATCGATTCACACATTTCTCTGAATATAGCCAAATATCTACACCATCTACTTCAGAACTGCCATCGTTTCACACATTTCTCTGAATATAGCCAAATATCTACACCATCTATTTCGGAACTACCATCGATTCACACATTTCTCTGAATATAGCCAAATATCTACACCATCTATTTCAGAACTACCATAGATTCACACATTTCTCTGAATATAGTCAAATATCTACACCATTTACTTCAGAACTGCCATCGTTTCACACATTACTCTAAATATAGCCAAATATCAACACCATCTACTTCAGAACTGCCATCGATTCACACATTACTCTAAATATAGCCAAATATCTACACCATCTACTTCAGAACTGCCATCGATTCACACATTACTCTAAATATAGCCAAATATCTACACCATCTACTTCAGAACTGCCATCGATTCACACATTACTCTAAATATAGCCAAATATCTACACCATCTACTTCAGAACTGCCATCGATTCACACATTAATCTAAATATAGTCAAATATCTACACCATCTACTTCAGAACTGCCATCGATTCACACATTACTCTGAATATAGCCAAATATCTAAACCATCTACTTCAGAACTGCCATCGATTCACACATTACTCTGAATATAGCCAAATATCTACACCATCTACTTCAGAACTGCCATCGATTCACACATTACTCTGAATATAGCCAAATATCTACACCATCTACTTCAAAACTGCCATCGATTCACACATTACTCTGAATATAGTCAAATATCTACACCATCTACTTCAGAAGTGCCATCGATTCACACATTACTCTAAATATAGCCAAATATCTACACCATCTACTTCAGAACTGCCATCGATTCACACATTACTCTAAATATAGCCAAATATCAACACCATCTACTTCAGAACTGCCATCGATTCACACATTACTCTAAACACAGTCAAATATCTACACCATCTACTTCAGAACTGCCATCGATTCACACATTACTTGAATATAGTCAAATATCTACACCATCTACTTCAGAACTGCCATCGATTCACACATTACTCTGAATATAGCCAAATATCTACACCATCTACTTCAGAACTGCCATCGATTCACACATTACTCTGAATATAGTCAAATATCTACACCATCTACTTCAGAACTGCCATCGTTTCACACATTTCTCTGAATATAGCCAAATATCTACACCATCTATTTCGGAACTACCATCGATTCACACATTTCTCTGAATATAGCCAAATATCTACACCATCTATTTCAGAACTACCATAGATTCACATTTCTCTGAATATAGCCAAATATCAACACCATCTACTTCAGAACTTCCATCGATTCACACATTACTCTAAATATAGTCAAATATCTACACCATCTACTTCAAAACTGCCATCGATTCACACATTACTCTAAATATAGCCAAATATCAACACCATCTACTTCAGAACTGCCATCGATTCACACATTACTCTAAACATAGTCAAATATCTACACCATCTACTTCAGAACTGCCATCGATTCACACATTACTCTGATATAGTCAAATATCTACACCATCTACTTCAGAACTGCCATCGATTCACACATTACTCTAAATATAGCCAAATATCTACACCATCTACTTCAGAACTGCCATCGATTCACATATTACTCTGAATATAGCCAAATATCTACACCATCTACTTCAGAACTGCCATCGATTCACACATTACTCTGAATATAGCCAAATATCTACACCATCTACTTCAGAACTGCCATCGATTCACACATTTCTCTGAATATAGCCAAATATCTACACCATCTACTTCAGAACTGCCATCGATTCACACATTACTCTAAATATAGCCAAATATCTACACCATCTACTTCAGAACTGCCATCGATTCACACATTACTCTGAATATAGCCAAATATCTACACCATCTACTTCAGAACTGCCATCGATTCACACATTACTCTGAATATAGCCAAATATCTACACCATCTACTTCAAAACTGCCATCGATTCACACATTACTCTGAATATGGTCAAATATCTACACCATCTACTTCAGAACTGCCATCGATTCACACATTCCTTGAATATAGTCAAATATCTACACCATCTACTTCAGAACTGCCATCGATTCACACATTACTCTGAATATAGCCAAATATCTACACCATCTACTTCAGAACTGCCATCGATTCACACGTTACTCTGAATATAGTCAAATATCTACACCATCTACTTCAGAACTGCCATCGTTTCACACATTTCTCTGAATATAGCCAAATATCTACACCATCTATTTCGGAACTACCATCGATTCACACATTTCTCTGAATATAGCCAAATATCTACACCATCTATTTCAGAACTACCATAGATTCACACATTTCTCTGAATATAGCCAAATATCAACACCATCTACTTCAGAACTTCCATCGATTCACACATTACTCTAAATATAGTCAAATATCTACACCATCTACTTCAGAACTTCCATCGATTCACACATTACTCTAAATATAGCCAAATATCAACACCATCTACTTCAGAACTGCCATCGATTCACACATTACTCTAAACATAGTCAAATATCTACACCATCTACTTCAGAACTGCCATCGATTCACACATTACTCTGAATATAGTCAAATATCTACACCATCTACTTCAGAACTGCCATCGATTCACACATTACTCTAAATATAGCCAAATATCTACACCATCTACTTCAGAACTGCCATCGATTCACATATTACTCTGAATATAGCCAAATATCTACACCATCTACTTCAGAACTGCCATCGATTCACACATTACTCTGAATATAGCCAAATATCTACACCATCTACTTCAGAACTGCCATCGATTCACACATTTCTCTGAATATAGCCAAATATCTACACCATCTACTTCAGAACTGCCATCGTTTCACACATTTCTCTGAATATAGCCAAATATCTACACCATCTATTTCGGAACTACCATCGATTCACACATTTCTCTGAATATAGCCAAATATCTACACCATCTACTTCAGAACTGCCATCGTTTCACACATTTCTCTGAATATAGCCAAATATCTACACCATCTATTTCGGAACTACCATCGATTCACACATTTCTCTGAATATAG
Source organism: Tachypleus tridentatus (assembly GCF_004210375.1). Taxonomy (NCBI): domain Eukaryota; kingdom Metazoa; phylum Arthropoda; class Merostomata; order Xiphosura; family Limulidae; genus Tachypleus; species Tachypleus tridentatus. Next base: position 39,612,835 of record NC_134829.1, read on the forward strand.
CCAAATATCTACACCATCTATTTCAGAACTACCATAGATTCACACATTTCTCTGAATATAGTCAAATATCTACACCATTTACTTCAGAACTGCCATCGTTTCACACATTACTCTAAATATAGCCAAATATCAACACCATCTACTTCAGAACTGCCATCGATTCACACATTACTCTAAACATAGTCAAATATCTACACCATCTACTTCAGAACTGCCATCGATTCACACATTACTCTGAATATAGTCAAATATCTACACCACCTACTTCAGAACTGCCATCGATTCACACATTACTCTAAATATAGCCAAATATCTACACCATCTACTTCAGAACTGCCATCGATTCACACATTACTCTGAATATAGCCAAATATCTACACCATCTACTTCAGAACTGCCATCGATTCACACATTACTCTGAATATAGCCAAATATCTACACCATCTACTTCAGAACTGCCATCGATTCACACATTTCTCTGAATATAGCCAAATATCTACACCATCTACTTCAGAACTGCCATCGTTTCACACATTTCTCTGAATATAGCCAAATATCTACACCATCTATTTCAGAACTACCATAGATTCACACATTTCACTGAATATAGCCAAATATCTACACCATCTACTTCAGAACTTCCATCGATTCACACATTACTCTAAATATAGTCAAATATCTACACCATCTACTTCAGAACTTCCATCGATTCACACATTACTCTAAATATAGCCAAATATCAACACCATCTACTTCAGAACTGCCATCGATTCACACATTACTCTAAACATAGTCAAATATCTACACCATCTACTTCAGAACTGCCATCGATTCACACATTACTCTGAATATAGTCAAATATCTACACCATCTACTTCAGAACTGCCATCGATTCACACATTACTCTAAATATATCCAAATATCTACACCATCTACTTCAGAACTGCCATCGATTCACACATTACTCTGAATATAGCCAAATATCTACACCATCTACTTCAGAACTGCCATCGATTCACACATTACTCTGAATATAGCCAAATATCTACACCATCTACTTCAGAACTGCCATCGATTCACACATTTCTCTGAATATAACCAAATATCTACACCATCTACTTCAGAATTGCCATCGTTTCACACATTTCTCTGAATATAGCCAAATATCTACACCATCTATTTCGGAACTACCATCGATTCACACATTTCTCTGAATATAGCCAAATATCTACACCATCTACTTCAGAACTGCCATCGTTTCACACATTTCTCTGAATATAGCCAAATATCTACACCATCTATTTCGGAACTACCATCGATTCACACATTTCTCTGAATATAGCCAAATATCTACACCATCTATTTCAGAACTACCATAGATTCACACATTTCTCTGAATATAGTCAAATATCTACACCATTTACTTCAGAACTGCCATCGTTTCACACATTACTCTAAATATAGCCAAATATCAACACCATCTACTTCAGAACTGCCATCGATTCACACATTACTCTAAACATAGTCAAATATCTACACCATCTACTTCAGAACTGCCATCGATTCACATATTACTCTGAATATAGTCAAATATCTACACCATCTACTTCAGAACTGCCATCGATTCACACATTACTCTAAATATAGCCAAATATCTACACCATCTACTTCAGAACTACCATCGATTCACACATTACTCTGAATATAGCCAAATATCTACACCATCTACTTCAGAACTGCCATCGATTCACACATTACTCTGAATATAGCCAAATATCTACACCATCTACTTCAGAACTGCCATCGATTCACACATTTCTCTGAATATAGCCAAATATCTACACCATCTACTTCAGAACTGCCATCGTTTCACACATTTCTCTGAATATAGCCAAATATCTACACCATCTATTTCGGAACTACCATCGATTCACACATTTCTCTGAATATAGCCAAATATCTACACCATCTATTTCGGAACTACCATCGATTCACACATTTCTCTGAATATAGCCAAATATCTACACCATCTATTTCAGAACTACCATAGATTCACACATTTCACTGAATATAGCCAAATATCTACACCATCTACTTCAGAACTTCCATCGATTCACACATTACTCTAAATATAGTCAAATATCTACACCATCTACTTCAGAACTTCCATCGATTCACACATTACTCTAAATATAGCCAAATATCAACACCATCTACTTCAGAACTGCCATCGATTCACACATTACTCTAAACATAGTCAAATATCTACACCATCTACTTCAGAACTGCCATCGATTCACACATTACTCTGAATATAGTCAAATATCTACACCATCTACTTCAGAACTGCCATCGATTCACACATTACTCTAAATATAGCCAAATATCTACACCATCTACTTCAGAACTGCCATCGATTCACATTACTCTGAATATAGCCAAATATCTACACCATCTACTTCAGAACTGCCATCGATTCACACATTACTCTGAATATAGCCAAATATCTACACCATCTACTTCAGAACTGCCATCGATTCACACATTTCTCTGAATATAGCCAAATATCTACACCATCTACTTCAGAACTGCCATCGTTTCACACATTTCTCTGAATATAGCCAAATATCTACACCATCTATTTCGGAACTACCATCGATTCACACATTTCTCTGAATATAGCCAAATATCTACACCATCTACTTCAGAACTGCCATCGTTTCACACATTTCTCTGAATATAGCCAAATATCTACACCATCTATTTCGGAACTACCATCGATTCACACATTTCTCTGAATATAGCCAAATATCTACACCATCTATTTCAGAACTACCATAGATTCACACATTTCTCTGAATATAGTCAAATATCTACACCATTTACTTCAGAACTGCCATCGTTTCACACATTACTCTAAATATAGCCAAATATCAACACCATCTACTTCAGAACTGCCATCGATTCACACATTACTCTAAACATAGTCAAATATCTACACCATCTACTTCAGAACTGCCATCGATTCACACATTACTCTGAATATAGTCAAATATCTACACCATCTACTTCAGAACTGCCATCGATTCACACATTACTCTAAATATAGCCAAATATCTACACCATCTACTTCAGAACTGCCATCGATTCACACATTACTCTGAATATAGCCAAATATCTACACCATCTACTTCAGAACTGCCATCGATTCACACATTACTCTGAATATAGCCAAATATCTACACCATCTACTTCAGAACTGCCATCGATTCACACATTTCTCTGAATATCGCCAAATATCTACACCATCTACTTCAGAACTGCCATCGTTTCACACATTTCTCTGAATATAGCCAAATATCTACACCATCTATTTCGGAACTACCATCGATTCACACATTTCTCTGAATATAGCCAAATATCTACACCATCTATTTCGGAACTACCATCGATTCACACATTTCTCTGAATATAGCCAAATATCTACACCATCTATTTCAGAACTACCATAGATTCACACATTTCTCTGAATATAGCCAAATATCTACACCATCTACTTCAGAACTTCCATCGATTCACACATTACTCTAAATATAGTCAAATATCTACACCATCTACTTCAGAACTTCCATCGATTCACACATTACTCTAAATATAGCCAAATATCTACACCATCTACTTCAGAACTGCCATCGAGTTACATATTATTGCTATCAATGAATCGATGTTTGTTGTTAACAGTCTCTTAACTATTCATCCGTTGTGTTGGTCATTTTTGAGAAGGGTCAACAGAGAGTTAGAGGTTTGAAACCTCTAACAGTATTTCTCTTACAACCATATTTTTTTCCTTAATTGGCAACCCCGACAGATTAGAAACAGGTATTTGTTTGTCAGAGAAGTTTGTTATTGTCTATTTATTGACGATTCGATGTTATATTGAATGGGGCTCCAATCGATTATTTAGGTTTCACACCAGGTGGGCCCACACTTACAGTGTGCACTGGAAAAGTTGCAGGCACGTGCTTCTTACAGGCATGTCTGGCTTTTCTTGTGGCATATTCTCTTAATTTCGTAATTAAAACATGCACTTTATTGTTAAATATGACCCTGATTTTTACAGTAAGACATTGCCAAGACTAATCACGTTTCGTATGCATGTTTTTATTCTAGATAATATGCTTCTTACATAATCTACTACGCATGCTCTCTATACATGCTTCATGTAGCCGACTCTTAACCATAACATCTACGTAAATTCTTTTTCTAAATTATATGTTCCTTCTATAACCCTTTAAACAAACTCTTGGTTTAAGCTCCTACAAGTTTCTTTAACCTTTACTGTTAGACTTTAAACTCCTACGTGCATTCCTAAACTGTATTTATCGATTTTGCAAAAGCACTTGCTTCTGGCCTATACCAATGGACACACAAGCCTGTTTCCGATTCATTCGTAAAATACTGTTTCAAAATAACTGTGTTTCTCCTATGTTTGATAACTTGATTCAGGAGACTTCCTTTTGCAGACCTTGAAGTGAAGTTTGTTTACAATAGCTACACAAGTGATGAAAATAAATTTCTTCACGTGCGGGACTGCGATATGTCCAGGTAAGGTTTCATTTATTTAGACAAACCATCATATCAGCATCACTCACGTCAGCCAATCACGTGATGGCAGTATGCCAGGATATAATGGCTCAGGGAAAGAGCTTTCGACCAAAGATCCCAAGAGGAAAAGATGAAAACGTCGAGAACTTATGTTCAAACCTTACATAACGTCTAAAGAGTGCCATGAATTTCGTAATCTGTAAAGACGAATCGGACGATGATTTCTTCGGATTTCTGAAACCACCAGGATTGCGTAGGCATTACCCTACGAGCGCGCCCGATCTACAGCAATTAGATGCACCAGTTCACTCTAGGCAGTTTTCTACACCAGCTTCGTGGAGAGTAAACAAAAGTACTGGGCGATTGGAGGTGAGTATCTGTAGTTCGTCAGAAGAAATGGAAACCATCAAACCTAGCACAAAACGAAATATCCAAAAAATTAGTCGAACGTGTACTTTAGGATTACCGGCAGAAAGAAACAATTTCGAGGCAGAACGTCATCAATTCGGTGCAAGTATACATGACACCAACGTTTACCCTACGTTCTCTACCGACGAGGACCTGGCCTTACAGCGCCTTCGAAACTTCTCTGTTCGATCCAAGCGAGTCATCAACAGAGGCGACTCCTTCCGTGTGATGGAAGAGTTCACTTCCAAGAACACAGAACTTCCACATCCTGCGTGTTCAACACCACCAAATTCTCCCATACCTGATAAAATACACTTCCGAAAGTCCAGTGCCTCTATCAGACACCAGGTTCTCGTGATTGGCTGTTCGGAGGTCGGGAAATCGTCAATATTGTGCCAGTTCACCACATCTGAATATATATGTGATTACGACAGCAACCAAGGTACGTACACTATCAACAATCAGAGTAGATTCGGTTTAAGCACCACTGTTGGTATAAACATATATTTGTGAATCTTATCAAAATATTAAAGTATACAAAACCACTATACAAGTTATATTACTGTACGCGTTTGACTGTAATATTTTGATTTTTACATACATCGAACAACCTACGTTGTCGACAAAGGTAAAATATAAGGTTCTATATAATGCAGGACCGAAATTTTTGTATCAGGTGACAGCCCTTTGTCCACTTGAATGCGTTATATTATCTTATTAATGTATTAGGATTTTCATTCTAAATAAGTAATTATCCGTGTTTCGTTTTCAAAAGAGCACCACCAATGTCGGCTTTCTTAAACTAATGTTGGAGATTTTTTAACTTGGAAAGAAAGAATGAACGTAAATTGTTTTGTCGACTTAGAAAAATATGTTTAGTATTATACACATATGTACTATTCATAAATACTGTTTGTTTAACAGAAATGCTAGTTACACAAGCCTGAGAATTTAAACTTTTTAAAAGTTTCCTTAATTCAGCTACGAAGATTCCGAAAATAATATTCATTTATTTTCTATCTCGTAAAGATTTTTCTTTACAAATCGGGAAGAAAAACTCTCACTTGGATCAAGTCATTTCGTTTACCTCAATGAACATTTTGTTATTATTATGTTTCTTAAGAAAAATACAAACAAACTAAAGAAAAGAGAAGAACGTATTTCAGAACGGCTGGTATGGGTATTAAAACTTTTAACTAATGAAGCAGAGAGCAACGTTTCGACCTTCCTTATTTCAAGTGTGTTTGATTTGTTTTGAATTTCACGCAAAGCAACTCGCTAACTGTCCCTAATTTAGCAGTGTAAGGCTAGAGGGAAGGCAGTTAGTCATTACCACCCACCGCCAACTCTTGGGCTACTCTTTTACCAACGAATAGTGGGATTCGTTAACGGCACATTATAACGCCCTCACGGCTGAAAGGGTGAGCATGTTTGGTGTAAGGGAGATTCGAACCCGCGACCCTCAGATTACGAATCGCACGTCTTTACCCACCTGGCCATGCCGGACCATTATCTTTATGAAAAAGAAGTAAACAATTATTATAACTATTATGAACTTTACACACCCCTTTGAAAGAAAACTAAACCTGAAACAAATAACTATAGGTTATGATTGGCTAATATCGATAATATTATTTACTTCACATGCTTGGCATAATGAAAATAATAGCGTAAAATTGTACAAAAAATTATTATTGGTATTTGGTTTCTTTTGAATTTCGCGCAAAGCTACACGAGTGCTATCTGCGCTAGCCGTCCCTAATTTAGCAGTGTAAGACTAGAGGGAAGGAAGCTAGTCGTTTCCATCCACCGCCAACTCTCAGGCTACCCTTTTACTAATGAATAGTGGGATTGACCGTCACATTATAACGCTCTCACGGCTGAAATGACGAACATGTTTAGTGTGACGGAGATTTGAACACGCGACCCTCAGATTACAAGTCGAGTGCCTTAACCACCTGGCCATGCCGAGCCATTTCAAGTGGGTTTCTCGTCATCAAAGAAAGGGAAGAACATTAATGTCGAACGAAAGTGTATCGTCATTCATTTCCTTTCTGTTGTTTCTTTCGAAAGCTACCTTCGTCTTTTGGTTTCATAACAACATGTTGAGGTCTTTTTTTTTTCATGGATTGCGTTATGACGTTTTGTGAAAAAAAAAATCTGTGCGTAGAAGTGAAAATGGATATACCGTCAGTTTACAGAAATTATGATAAAATATATATACATAAAATTTTCGGACAATAAAACAATCGCAGTTTTGTGTTATTAACTGAAGATACTTTAAACTCGCCTATTTTTATGGGTTATTCATTGTTTAATATATTTAAAATTTTCATGAAAAAACGAGAGGAAAATGAGAAAATAATTGAGCCTCATTATTTAAATGTATTTGATGTATTTTTGGTAATCCAGTCGAGGAAAGTAAAAGAAATGAAACGTATTATAAAGCAGATTCAACGATAACAGTTGAAGTGTGCTTATGTTAAGCGTAAAGCCATTAAACATAAGCAGAGGACTTTAGTATTTCTACAACAGCAGTGCGATTTTTGTATTCTTAAAGCAGGAACTGTGTAAGTATAAACAACATCAAACATGCTCCCCCCTTTCAGCCATGGGTGTGTTATAATATAACGGTCAATCCCACTATTCGTTGGTAAAAGAGTAGCCCAAGAGTTGGCGGTGGGTGGTGATGACTAGCTGCCTTCCCTCTAGTCTTACACTGCTAAATTAGGGACGGTTAGCACAGATAGCCCTCGAGTAGTTTTGTGCGAAATTCAAAAACAAACAAACAATACAGACACCGAATGGACAGGAGTGCCATGCTCAAAATACTTTTATAAAATATAAAAACCCACTAGTCTTGCACAAACATTAGATTGGTAAAAACGTAACTCAATAACCCTACGGTATCAAAAGAGTATAACGTTCACAAATAACAAAAAACATACCTTTCCCTACTTCCTCTATTTAAAAAAGCAAAACAAACATTTTGTGAGTACAGTTTATTTAAGTAATATTTTAATTTTTAATACTTGAAAATAATTTTATTTCTTTAAATGAGCCAGATTCTTCAAAATATAATAGTCTACCGCTATTTAAAACTGTGACTTTTCTGTGTATGAATACATATATATGTTGATAGGAGACACACTCTCAAGAATTAACTTTATTAAAAGTGATATTAGAGTATTTTTAAATAACCCTAGTTCATTTACAGAAACACTTGAGTGTTTGAAATGTAAGTCGCTGGAAATGATTCAGTTCTAAGAGCATATTTTTAAACACTAAAAAATTTATCTCGTAATTAAGACAGGCCGTATATCTTGGATTGGTTCTAAATTTCTATGGCATATATGAGATAAGAGTGTTAATTTACGTGGTTCATTCACGCGGAACTAATTCTTTTGGATGTGTTTACTTATGTGTGTGTAGTGGTGTAAAGTGCCTTTTAGGTTTTTTAGGTTTTTTATAACAAGTTGATCACGCATGGCCTTTTACGTCGACTTAACTGAGTCTTTCTACCAAGGGCTAGCACGTTTCACCTACATTTTCAAGATATGTGATTGATAGTCATGAGGGTTGCTTTCTTTTTTTTTTTAAATTTAAACGTTGCGGTTTAAACAAAGAATTATTGTTATTAAAGAGAAAGCTTTCGCTTTTGTAGAAGCAACAAGATCGTAAGTCAAGATTAACCGAAGATTAATTGTCCTCTTATCTTCAAAGCATGCTTTAGTAATCCTGAAGTAAATACTCAATAAACTCAAAAGATTAGACATTGTAGCTATTTCTAAGTGGTCATAAAGTAAACAGTTGTGTTTCACGTAAAAGCAACGACTGTATTACAAAAAACTAGTTGTATGGACATAAAGTATTTAACAAACAAAATCAACTTCTAGAGTTGAGTTTAAAAATTGCATGTAAGTTTGTTTACACGATGCATATTATACAAAGATAATTACACCTAAATAACTTTTTTCTATTATCCTACAGTTAGTATCAAAGACAAGGTAATGTTGGTTGGGTTCTTTGTTTGGTAAAGTGACCTGGGAGGGTAAGATACATTGTAAACCTTTACTTTCTTTAGCTGTTGGTTTGGTTCTTAAGAGTTCGGTCCGGTAGCTGGGAAAACCCGTTGCGGCCACTGCACGCGCGCCACAACACACGCGAGTGTCCCTTTTTCAAGACGCGCCCATGAATGTATTACATAGATTTTTCATGTTTTTTTAATATTTACTTCTCATTTTCGTTCGTTATCAACATAATGTTTTGTTCACGCAAGCAACCACACATACCGATGTAAAACATACAACGTTAATCTTACTTTTACAGATAAAACTCATTTTTTAAACAAAATTAACACTATATCTAGACAGCTTGTCCAACAGCAGGTGCTTCTACGTTACTTTATGAGTTCACTAGATTTAACGGTGAGAGGTGTTTAGGTCTATTATCGTGTATAATAAGGTTTTTCAGCGTTTATAATGATTAACTTGTGTTAAGATTTTTGTGGAAGTAATGTATTGAACTATTTGGAGTCTCTCTGGCAGCATGGGAATGTTTGGATAATTGTGTTAAAAGGTTGTTTTTGTGTATTTAGGAGCTCTGTATGTTTTAGTGATGATCAAGTTCTGTATTGTCTGTAATTGTGTGTGTGTGTGATTTGGTTAAATTTAGTTATGGTTGCCAGTCATACTCTACCACTGTAAGTTTTACAGATTTTAAGTACGCCCCAGTGGTAGAGCACTATATCGTACAGGCTTACAACGCTAGAAATAGGATTCCGATACCCATGGGGGGTACAACTCAGACAGACCATTGTGTAGCTATGTGCTTAATACAGTCAAACAAGACTTTAAGTATGTTTTTAATTGTAGTGCCCCCCGTTATTGCCAATCAGACGTTGTACATTGTAGGTTACACCCAGATATTTGACTGATGTGGCTACACTCGAGAAGAGTTCGAAAATATATCATTTTGGAGATTGTTTGCTCTTTTTTATTTTTGTGAAAAATTCGATTTGTGTTTTAGGGGCGTTTATATTGACACTTCACTTGTTGCACCATTTTTCTGTTTCATTTAACCGTGGTTTTAAATTTGACCTTACTATGGATGGAGTATATAAACTCTTCTGGATAGCCATCATTAGCAAACTGAAATTAAAAGGATCGGACAGTGGCATTTCACTCACTTACATGAAGAACAGAATAGGCCTAATTAGCCTTCCTTGTGGAATACTTATCTCTGGGATAAAGTACTCCCAGAAGGTACTGGACACGTTAATTTTAGGTTTCCTTACTGTCTTGAAAGTTGGAGAGCTAGCGAATAATAGCTCGCAGTAATTTCACCTGGGGCATTCGATATTTTAGTCCATTGTATCATAGTGTCGACTGCTTTCTCTACATCGAGAACGCAACTGTGTATTGCGAAAGTCTCGCCTGTTTTCTAAATTTGTATAAGATTCTCGGGAATAAGAATCAACAATATTTGTTTCACGAAAACACTAGCGGGATTCCAACATTGTTGACGTTTGAGAATCTTGCTTTAAACTATATAAACCAACGCGCCAAGAGACAGATTATTATTGATCAGCTACAGTCGGTATACTATGAGCCTCGCAAGCTATAACTGTGATTATCCTTTAATATTTGGAAAACTACAGAGTCTGACCAGGACGTTTTATAGATTTTTGAACATTATAAACCACTGAACTTCAGTAAATTAACTTCGGACGTTAGTATTTCTACGAGAACATTAAATATTGCCGTCAGTGAAAATTGACAGGTGCTTCAAGCTAGCTAGTCTTCAAAGAAGTGTACAGGTGCATCAAAAAAAATTAATTTGGCTTTCGTGAACATCGATAAAGGCTTAGTTCCAGATCAGATATAAGAATCAGTATTGTTTGTAAGTTTGTAAAAATGTTGTATATAAACCATCATTTGTAATAACCGTCATATGTAATAAATTGTATTGTTTTTTTGTTGTTTGTATATTGAAATATTTGTGTTTTTGTGTTAAGAAAGAAATTTAGTGCATCAATCTTGTTGGCAAATATCATAAATTTGATAAATTAACTTTTAAATTAAAACCTACGGCTATTTGAAAGCGTAATACGTAACATAATAAATCGGAGACTTGTCCGTTGTTGTTTTGAAGTAAGCACAAAGCTACACAAGGGGCAATCTGTGCTTTACCCACCACGGGTATCGAAACCTGGTTTTTAGCGTTGTAAATCAGCATACATGCCACTGAGCCACTGTGGGGCAGACTTGGCCGAGTTAAGTTATAGTAAGTAACACAGTGTATTCTTTTCACCGTATTTCAATTTATTTTTTACCGGGATTTAGGCCTTAAAACCAGGGAACTTCGTATTCGTGTGACTTCTTCCTCCCTCCCGTACTATGGTTTAAATTTTCAGTTGAATATAAATGTTAATACGACATGAGGGTCCGAGTAAACCACACTCACTCTGACTATTTGTATTCTTGTGCTGTGTATACCATCTCTTATATGCTGTACATAGCGAAAGGCTCAGCATATAATAACACCCCTCATTAGTTCTGGGTCAGGTGGCTAATGCCTTAGATTCGTAATCTGAGGGTCGCGGGTTCAAATCTCCGTAATACCAAACATGCTCGTCCTTTCAGTCATGGGGGCGTTATAATGTTACAGTCAATCCCACGATTTGTTGGTAAAAGAGTTGCCCAAGAGTTGGCAGTGTGTGGTGATGACTAGCTGGCTTTCCTCTAGACTCACACTGCTAAATTAGGAAAGGCTAGCGCAGATAGCCCTCGTGTAACTTTGCACCAGTTTTTAAACAAAACAAAACAAACATTGGTTCTAAAACTGAGCGAGAATACTTTGCATGAAAAAACCCCTTCCAGCCTAGCCTAAATCTAATGTGATTTGTTTCAGTCTAATATTCGGTGTCATCATTATATCCTTTTTCATAAAATATATGTTAACTGGGGAGAAGTGCTTATGCCTACTTCCATCACGTTCACAGGAGATGTTTTTTTGCCAATTTTTCACGATTTAATCTAGAAAATTACACAAGAGTCTATCGGTGATAGTTTGCATAATTGCGCAGTTGTGCATGAAGTTTTACAATGGAGTGCGGGGCACTTTATGTGCAAAGTAAGGAGAGATTTTTTATCGATGGACATGCATATTGTATGAAAGGACGTATACAAGTTCTGTATATTTGAATTATATTATCTGACGAGGTTTCATTTTCTTTCCGTCAGACTCTTTGCATAATTTGTACATTTCCAAATGTTTGTCAGTATATTATTAATGTCATTTAACCCGCGTTAAGTTAGAGTTGTGAGTTATTCCGATATACTTTTCTGATATCGTGGTCTGGAGAAATGTTCTATTTATGTATAGTTTTGGTTGGTCAGTTTTATGTCTTGTCTGTTTTGTAAATACTGCTAAAAGAGTTATGGGTAAATTTAGTTTCATTCGATATTTTTAATAATATTCTACAGTATTATTTCATTGTGGTTGCTGTGAAAAGAGCGGGAGTACTCTTTCAGACAACAACAACATCCGCAAATTGTGATTAAGTACTCTGAGTTAGGGTCTTTTACTCACATACATGGTGAGTAAGAGAGGGCAAGCTAACCTCCTTTAAAAAACGTCTGCTTGTGGGTGGAGTAAATAAATACGAGAAGGTTTCCCTAATATTTATTTTACATTTTTTGTTTTCTAGAAAGTTGAAAAGCCTGCGCATAATCCCACGCGGTAGTTCCATTTGTGAGGACCGGCACGGCCAGGTGATTAAGGCACTCGACTCGTAATCTGAGAGTTGCGGGTTCTAATCCTCGTCACCCCAAACATGCTCGCCCTTTCAGCCATGGGGGCGTTGTAATATTACGGTCAATCCCACTATTCGTTGGTAAAAGAGTAACCCATGAGTTGGCGGTGGGTGGTGATGACTAGCTGCCTTCCCTCTAGTCTTACACTGCTAAATTAGGGACGACTAGCGCAGATAGCCCTCGAGTAGCTTTGCGCGAAATTCAAAATACAAATTCATAATTCAGAAACGTAGTAAAATCGTCTTAGCATGAAGCTCAGTTGAACAGTACACATTATTATATATTATTGTCTTAAGTAGAATATTTATATTTAGACGCTCAGAATGCTAAAAAAGTAATAAAAAATCACATATATATGAAAATAAATGTTCCATGTAATCTTAGCGTGATTAAACAATTATATCAAACACCTACGCACATTTCGTACTTGTTTCACAGACGTGTTGGGTCTGATCCTTCTGACAGTTGTTATTGAGATATCTATTTTTCCTTTTCAGATGAATGTGACGAAAAACTGGTCACGGTTATCTTAAACGGAGAAGAATCTGAGCTATTGTTTGTTGAGCAAACAATTTCTGAAAACAAGGTACGTTTTTATAAAAGTTAAAACATCTTTGTTAACATTTGTTTTTTTATTAATTACGCACAAAGCTACTCGAGGGCTATCTGTGCTAGCCGTCCCTAATTTAGCAGTGTAAGACTAGAGGGAAGGCAGCTAGTCATCACCACCCACCGCCAACTCTTGGGGTACTCTTTTACCAACGAATAGTGAAATTGACCGTCACATTATAACGCTCCCACGGCTGGGAGGGCGAGCATGTTTGACGCGACGGGGACGCGAACCCGCGACCCTCAGATTACGAGTCGCACACCTTAACACTCATGGCCATGCCGGGGCCCCTTTGTTAATATAGACACTCTGTGTAATCCAACACTTCATTACCAGGAGTTATGTTTATTTATAAGAAGCTTGTGTTATGAAAGCTAAAGTTTTATATAGTATGAGATAAAACAAGTAATTGTGGCTTTTAATGGTTCTTTTTTAATTGTATATAAAGAAAACAACAACACTATGTTCAGTAAGGCTTATCTATATTGTTCAAGTCCTACTATGGAGCGATACTAGAATAACCTTGCGAAACGTAGTGTTTTTAACACCCTGTTTGCGACTTAGGGTGACGCGTGTAACAGTTAATTCCAAAACAAAGCTTTTCAGTTTCGATGTGGTTTTGCTATAAGAAAAAAACACACACGCTATCTCTCTCTCTTTTTTTTAAAAAACTTGCGGTGGCTTGTATTTAAATTACCCACGAGCGGGGTCGAATTTGCAATATTTTTTTCTAGGCCGTGAGAGAGTAAAACCCATAACTCAATTAAAATTTTCACACAAAGCACTGTAGTGGCCATATATAGGTAATACCCTATGTTATAAAAATATGTTTTCTTCGCCGGTTTTCGAGAATTATGTCAACACAGATAGCCGAGAAAGGCTCAACAAATCTTATGTGGTTAACAAGTGTGATCTTCCTGAGAATAAACACTTTTACACAAGAAAAACATAGTTTAAAGAATCCCTTAAACTACATATTTTCATGGCCGAATATTATTGAGAATGACATCTTTGGTGATAAAGTGTGTGGGTGTTTAGACTAAAGCATTGAACCCCTTTTAATGATAATTAGTTTTTGTTTTGACTTAAATACGTGAAGCTAACCCTATTTCCAGAGTTAGGACTCACTGACTAGCAGAGTAGGTGTTAAAAATAAAATATTAAATACGTTTTTAAAACATAATTACTTGTTTAATCGTAACTAAAACTTCAATAAACAAAATATTTCGTAATTATTGTACCAGTATAAACTATTTGTTCACTAGTTGGATTTACAATACTACGACACCTGCTGCAACAATATATATAATATATATTGTAACAAGCTCGAAGATGTTAAGCGGAAATCAACACAAAGTGTTATCTGGGCTCTCCCCACGAAGAGCATCGAAGCCCTGTTTCCAGCAGTCTAAGTCCGTAGACGTCCCGGGGTGCCATCAGGGCGGGGGGAAGTACTGTAATATACATTTGTGGCTTTTTCTGTATTATTCATTTCTAAGGGGGGTCGGGAGATGGCCCACTGGTTAGCTTGTCCAGATTGTCAATCCGACGGTTCCAAAATTCGCGTCCCGTTGCTATAAAAGACCACGATCCGCTTATTTTGGATCCGTGGATGCGATATAAAGGTAACAATCAAATCCTACCATTCAGTCAGGCAAGAAAAATCCAAAAATTGCCGATGAATACTGTTGATCAGCCGCTTTTATTCTAATCTATCAAAATTAGGGACGGTTAAGCACAGGTAGTTAGATAGCTTTTTAATTAACTTTCAGTAAATATTCTAAAACAAACAAACTTTTCTAAGCGTGAGGATCTAGGGCTAAGATTCGGGATTCAGTCACCGCTGGTAACACACTTTCAAAGTTAAAATTAATAACAACTGTTGGATTATTGACACAGTATTCGCAGAGAGTGAAAGGCAGAGAAGTAAAAAAGACCTGATAAACATTTCCAGAAAAACGACCAGTCTGCTTCTGCACATTAAACTCTACGAAAGTACGGAAAGAATAGAATAAAAACTTTTTTTTTTTAATTTTCTTACACTACTAAATTAGGGACGGCTAGTCATCACCACCCACCGCCAACTCGGGAGCTACTCTTTTACCAACGAATAGTAGGATTGACCGTCACATTATAACGCCCCCATGGCTGAAAGAGCGAGCATGTTTGGTGCGAGGGGATTCGAACCTGCGCCCCTCAGATTACGAGGTCGAACGCCTTAACCCCGTTGCCCTGCCGGGTCAGAACAAAAACATCTTCCAAAAATGAATTATTTTCCTGTTTATATGTTTTATCTGTACAATTATTATGCGAATGTTTCACGGTATTATTTGACGTCAGACTATAAAGGATAATATGATAGAAGTTTGAAACACAAACAAAACACACGTAAAATTACACCATGCGAAAGTAAATATACATGTTGCTTTGTCGAGTAACGGTTTTATTTCAAAAATGAAACATCGAATTGACATTGTTTAAGAACAAAAATGCCCGGCATGGCCAGGTGGTTAAAGCACTCAACTCTTAACTCGAGAGTCGCGGGTTCGAATCCCCCTCACACCAAACATGCTCGCCCTTTCAGCCATGGGGGCGTTATAAAGTGACGGTCGTTAGTAAAAGGGTAGCCCAAGAGCTGGCGGTGGGTGGTGATGATTAGCTGCCTTTATTCTAGTCTTACACTGCTAAATCAGAGATGACTAGCGCAGATAGTCCTCGTGTAGCATCACGCGAAATTTAAACCAAACTAAACAACAATAAAAAATTATACAACAACGTGTTGTCTTTGTCAACTCTTAAGATATCTATCGGCAAATTTGCAATGCATTTCAGACGTTTAAAAATTGAAATTATTCTTTATAACCACTTACTAATTTTTTTAAAACTATTTCAAGTTCATTTTATTCTCAAAGCTTTGTTTGTTTGTTTTGAAATTCGCGCAAAGCTACATGAGGGCTATCTGCGCTAACCGTCCCTAATTTGGCAGTGTAAGACTAGAGGGAAGGCAGCTAGTCATCACCACTCACCGCCAGCTCTTGGGCTACTATTTTATTAGTGAATAGTGGGATTGACCGTCATGTTATAACGCCCCCACGGCTGAAAGGGCGAGCATGTTTGGTGCGATGGGGATTCGAAACCACAACCCTCGGATTACGAGTCGAACGCCTTAGCCCACCTGGCCATACCGGGCACTGTTTCGTTGGAGTTTCAAAATTTGTAAAACACACTTTAATTGCTAGAAGTAACCGTCATAAGTCACCATTAAACATTTACAGAATAACAATGTTTTAGTCTTAATGCAAGTAGAGAGTCGACGATAAAGATAAATGAAAATGGTTCGAAATAAATAAGTACACAATTTATATAAATTATGCACACCGGTTATAATATTCTCATTATTTACACAGCATATGGATAAATATGTCATACAATAAGCCTTTCCACAGCCTTAAGGAAAATTACAACTTTCATATCTTTTGTTCCTCTTTGTAAAATTGCTGTTTACAGAAATTCAGCTTTTTTAGTACTAACGAAATAATTTCCACCCACACTGCACATCTTTATCCAAGATACAATAGTTCATGTTTTGGCATTAATTATGATGACTTTATGGAGTACAATGTTAGACAATCTGTGTAGGAGTAAACATTCTAAAACTGTTTTACAATTGTGATATTTATCTAATACTAGAATGTATTTCGTACACTAAAAAGTGTCACAAAGTACTTATCTAACATACAGAATGTCCCAGAGGTCTGGACCTATTGGAAAAAAATACATAATTTATTCATTATTTAAATTGCGTGCCATAAACAGCCACACAAACGCATTTGTGCTGTGCCACAAGGGTATTTTATTTCCGAAATCACGTAATCTGTTATTAGAAATTTATTTGTTTTAACTTGAAGCAAATAATTGTCTATTTTCCGTAAGGGTACAAACTTCTGCAACACTCTGAACGTTTAGTACATTAAAGCTTTATACTGATTTGGTTTGTTTGTTTTTGAATTTCGCACGTAGCTACTCGAGGGCTATCTGCGCTAGCCGTCCCTAAATTTAGCAGTGTAAGACAAGAGGGAAGGCAGCTAGTCATTACCACCCACCGCCAACACTTTGGCTACTCTTTTTACCAACGAATAGTGGGATTGACCGTCACATTATAACGCCCTCACGGCTGAAAGAGCGAACTTGTTTGGTGCGACCGGGATTCGAACCCTCGACCCTCGGATTAGGAATCGAACACACTTGGCCATGCCAGGTTCTACTAATTTGGTAAATAACTTTGGATTTTTAGATGTTAATGTTTTATCAGCGATTGTTCTCCAGTGGCTCAGTGGTAAGACTGGAGGTTTATAACCATAAAAATCAGGTTTCGATAAGAGCACAGATAGCGCATTGTTATTGAGCAAACAAACATAAATCATCTTAGAAACTGTTAATCGTTGACAAATCTTGCAAGTTTCCTTTTATTCATCATCTGCACTATTTTTTAACTGAAATAAGGCAGTTTTCTTGCGATAAGTTTTTTCTACATTTCTGCATTGTATTTTAAAACACCACGAAATTATGATATTCTGTGTATATATATAAGAAATTTAGTGATTTCTTAGCAGTACAAAAATCTAGCTTTTGTTCTTTTATACTCAACGTTGTTACATACTTTAAATAGCTTAGGGTTGCGTAAAATCTTTGATGAAAAGATGATTCAAAGGTTATAACTGCGTTCTGCATGTACAGCGTTAAACTGACATTGGCAGCTCGCCACAAGCATAACTGCGTGCTTGTCTGAAACCAAAACATTTTATAACCTTCTTTCAAATGATAATACCTCCTTTCTTCAATAAAACCCCACGCAACTAAACAAACTAAAACTGAGCACCCAGCTGTCTAACGTCTTATACAAAAATGATGGTACACGTTGTGCATATTTGTTCAGAACATTCTTTCGTTAACAGCAGTCAAATTTATTCGTTAAAAACCTCAACAAAAGAACGTAAGGTTTAATTATTTACCGTAGATATAAATTTAAGGGTACAGGGTAGCTCTAAAAATATTCGATATCCCCTCATTTCTGCGAGGATATAATAGTGTTCTTCAGTGTCTTAACTGAGCTATTTGTTTTGATGTATTAATTATAATTAAGTCAATATTTAAATAGAAGCTTAGAAAAATATGATTCGGCGTGAAACAAAGTTCGCCAGGACAGTTAAGACACTCGAATCGTAATCTGAAGGTCGCGGGTTCGAGACTTCGTCACACCAAACATGCTCGCCCTTTCAGCCGTGGAGACGTTATAATGTAACGATCAATCCAACTATTAGTTGGTAAAGAGTAGCCAAGAGTTGGCGGTGGGTGGTGATCACTAGCTACCTTCCTACTAGCATTTCCCTGCTAAATTAGGAACGGCTAGAGCAGATAGTGCTCGTGTAGCTTTGCACGAAATTCAAAACAAACAATAAAATATTTTTACCAGTTTTCAAAAGCTACAGTGGTGCCTGTACAAACTATTTTGAAAACAAAACACTCGTTGAGTCATTTGGTAACACGTATAATAAATTTTAGCTATGTATACCAATTCGTATTCAATAGAAAAATTCAGAAAACTGTACAGAAAATACCATATGATCAGTTCGTTTTACACTGTACTGTTTTACGCTTGAAACGGTGTGTAGGAGATCTTTCAGAATTTTGAAACATGATCAGTTATTATTCAATTTCAAGAAGTTATTCAACTTTGAAATGGATAGGCGCGTGTCCTAGTGGAAGCGTGCCGGATTGTGTAATTATGAGGTTCAATAGTCCATGATCCGTTGCTCTAAAACAGAACCCCTTTGCGTGTGTATGTATTTTCTTATAGCAAAGCCATATCAGGATACCTGCTGAGTCTACCGGTGGAATCGAACCCCTCATTTTAGCGTTGTAAATCCGTAGTATTATCGCTGTACTATCGGGGAACAAAACTAAAAGTATGGGAAATATTTGTGGTATTGCCCAGGTTCGAACCTGGCAACGCAGTTCGGAAATCTACAGTATTACCACAGGGCCATCCAACATTTCCTGCCAGAAATTATAAACTAAACGCTATAACCTAGTATATCAATACACCTTTATCCAGCTGTTTGCAGCTGTCGGTAAGATTATAAGGATGGTACTTAAACGTCACAATTCGCTGAGTGCTGTTCATTACATGCTTTCCTATAGTGTATCAGCTCAACTAGTGCAGATAAGGTTTACGCGAATATCCGATATAAACAAACACTCTGAAACAAACAATCCTGAAGTTCGTTAGTAAAAAGAGTAGCCCAATAGTTGTAGGTGGGTGGCGATAAATAGTTTTACACTGCTAAATTAGGGACGGCTAGCGTAGATTGTCCTCGTGTAGCTTTGTGCGAAAGAAAAAAACAACAAAAACAAACAATTCTGGAGCTTTAAGAATAAGAATTTAAAAGCGTTATTTTAGCTTATTTTATTTATATATTTGGGGTTTGGCATGACTGACTGGTTAGAGTGCTCGAACTGTAAATCTGAGGACTCCTATTTCATATCCCACTGTCACAAAGACGCGTTCCGCACTTTGATAACGTTAATGTACTATGATTGTTTGTTTGTTTGTTTTTGAATTTCGCACAAAGCTACTCGAGCTATCTGTGCTAGCCGTCCCTAATTTAGCAGTGTAAGACTAGAGGGAAGGCAGCTAGTCATCACCACCCACTGCCAACGCTTTGGGCTACTCTCTTACCAACGAATAGTGGGATTGACCGTAACATTATAACGCCCCCACGGCTGGGAGGCGAGCATGCTTGGCACGACGTGGATTCGAACCCGCGACCCTCAGATTACAGGTCGCACGCCTTAACGCGCTTGGCCATGCCAGGCTCCTAACTTGCTATGAAAGCGATGGTCATGTCCCAATGTTAAACAATAATGGTCCAAGATTTAGAGCGGTACTCATTCCATCTAGTTTATCGTTTCAAAATTGGGAAGCCACTATGAGCAGATTTTGTGTTTCTAGCTCCCTTCAGGATCGTGGAAGCGCCATTTCTTAAAAGGTGTCCGTATTTTCACCTGCAAGCTACTGTATCCAATGTAACTCACGTGCTCAGAAATTACAGACAGATGGTTCTAATTGGGTTTGTTTTCAGGTACGGTCCTCTCTTAGGGTATCTGTTCTCTATTAATCTACGTTTTGAGTGTGAATTTATTTGTTTACAAACTCCACCTACATTTTTGGAGCTAGCAGAACAAAACTTGCCTTTGGAATTCAGGGTGTTCCTGGATTGTCCTTGTCTATACATCTTGTTACCCCCTACCAAAGGATTTTAAAACGCAGTCGGCAGATCACCCGACTATGACGAGGGTTTAGGAGTATGTCTTTAGGATCGCTAAGCCCGAACCTGACATCGTATGTTATGTTCTTGACCTCCTCTGTCATAGGGCGCCATGTTTGAAACTCGGTTCATTCCTCACTCACAGGTTAGCAAAGCGTACCTACTCAGGCACCATGGGCCAGAGTACTAAAGTGAGGGTGGTTCGTACTTGCCTTGGGAGAGTTTGTTTGTTTGTAGTTAAGTGCAAAGCAATACAATGATCTATCTGTGCTGTGCCCACCACGGGTATCAAAACTTCGGACATATTAATGTGCTCCTTGAGTGTGCAATTAAAGATGATGTACAAGATTGATCGGTACATTGAAACATCTACGAATAATTAGGTACCATTGAACCCCACAGCGGAGAAATGAACCTTATACTAGTATCAACAGTTTGTGCATGAATTTATTTCGTTACTAAATAAAGTATTTGTAATGTTAAAGTATTCCGAAGATAGGATTATCAAAAACGAATACTCAAGTGGGGTTACACATAAGTCTATCTAAGAAATAATAAACTCCAGGGTTAATTACTTTAATAAGAATACTTATGATGTTAACCAAATTTCATAAAATTGGTGGAACGTAATACGATTAGGGCTAAAATTACATTTGTAAGCACACTTGTCCTGTTTTTTTTTTTTAGACAGATATCGAGCTCAACTTAATGGAATTTAATGCTGATGCCTATGTGGTTGTATACTCTGTAACCAACAGAGCCAGTTTTCATAAAGCCAGAACCATCTTAAACCAGATTAAAAGTCTAGAAGATGTGGACAGAAAAGCCGTGATTTTAGTTGGAAATAAAACAGACTTAGCCCGGTTAAGAATGGTTAGCACTGAGGGTAAGTAGATGTAATTCGACTTTTCTAATATTGTTTTCGATCATTTCTGGTTACGTATGAGCACACTGTTATACATTTAATATCAGAAAGTTAAATGACAGACATTTCTATATTAAAGTGGTAACCCAGATAAGCTTTATTTACTAGGGATCACCTGGAAATTTTCATTAAAGACCTCTAATATTGTCTTTGTAGTATAATAGTATCAGGCCTACTGATTTACCTCACTGCATAAAATCACAATAGCAAATAACAGGAGGAACGAAAACACATTCTTTACGGAATTGAACTGAATTTCCAACTCTGAGATCCTGGTCGCACCAAACATGCCTCTCCTTTCAGCCGTGGGGCGTTATAATGTAACGGTCAATCCCACTATTCTTGAGTAAAAGAGTAGCCCAAGGGTTGGCGGTGGGTGGTGATGACTAGCTGCCTTCTTTCTAGTCTTACACTGCTAAATTAGGAACGGCTAGCACAGATGGCCCTCGTGTAGCTTTGCGCGAAATTCAAAACAAACAGTCATCAACAACATCTAAGTGGTCTGACCCTTGACAATGAGTAATTTGGCCACTAATAAGTAAGCTGCATACCTTAATGAGTAGAAGTGAAAATATTCAAAGCATTTAGGTGAACAAGGAATATTTACCTGTCTGAGCAAGAACAAAACCTATAATTTTATAATACTGTATTTTCGAGAGTGGTACAACGACATTTTGTAACACCTCTAATATTACCTTCAAATAGGAAAACATTGTCCTGTAAAACCACAGAAGTATTTTGAATCTTATAGAAATTAAAAGTAATTTCAGATGAAAAGAGTGTTGGAGCATCATCAAATTTTTATTTTATGATAACGATTGGCGTTTTTTTTTTAAATCAGCCGATCTCAGCATGAAACACAAAATATTATGCTACTCAGTGTAATTTTCTTATATTATATAAGACCAAGTGCCATATAGTGGTTATTGTGCCAGACTGGGAAGCTGAGGTTCTGTGGTCCACACTTTTGAGTCATTGGGTGCATTATACGGGTGACAATCAAATCCCATTATTTGTTAAGACAAGAACAGCTCAAGAGATGTTGTTGACTAATTTTTTTCTTTTGTCCTTTCCCTGATGAATCTGTGGTAAAATTACGAACTTACAATGTTAAACTTCGGTACAAGATTTTCAGCGTCGAGCAGAGTGCAGACGACCCACTGTGTTGCTAAAAAACAACAACAAGAACCCTCTAGCTGCTATTTAAAATTAAGATTGCCAAGTGCAAACAACCTTCGTGTAGCAATGCGCAAAATATAACAAATTAATTAGAAAGTGGTAAAAGAACAATAACTGGAACTATAGAAAATGTATCTAAAGTACTAAATGTAGTTAATTTGAAGTTTTTACCTGATAGTGTGTTACTCGTAGGCCCGGCATGGCCAAGCGTGTTAAGGCTCCCGTCGCGCCAAAAATGCTCTCCCTTTCAGCCGTGGGGGCGTTATAATGTGATGGTCAATCTCACTATTCGCTGGTAAAAGAGTAGCCCTAGAGTTGGCGGTGGGTGGTGATGTTTATCTGCCTTCCCTCTTGTCTTATATTGCTAGATTAGGGACGGGTAGCACAGATAGTCCTCGTGTAACTTTACTTTAAACTAGCCTTCCTTAACGAATTTACCTTATGAAAACATATGTTCAGATCTTTATTCGGTGTGTGTAGAATCACTAGACTTGATATTTAACTAGGTAATAAGATAAGATAGCCAATTAGCTATCTTCTATAAGTTTCGCGTACTTTTGTTTCAGCTGGCAGATCTTTGGCTACGTATCAGCAGTGCAAATTTATTGAAACATCAGCAGGCATCAATCATCATGTTGACGAACTGCTGGTAGGAATCCTCAGTCAAATTCGACTGAAACGCTCTCATGCGGACAGACCAGTTAAGAAACGGAACTCTGTGAGTTTGGACAAGATGTTCACAGCAGCTAGCTCCATCAAGAATAAAGGCAGAATCAAGCAGTTATTTGGAAAAGCCTACCGTAAGTCCAAGTCATGTGTAAATTTGCAGGTTATTTAATTCATGACCAATCAACCAACCGGAAATTACGTCATACAGCTCTCCATATCCAACTTATCGGCCTTAGTCGTTGAATATTACTTCTTATTTCGCTAACAAATAGTTTGAAGATTAGTAACCAATGAAAGACAAAATAATGTTTAAATAGGAGTTTTAAAGCCGCTTGGTTGTTACTATTTAATTAAATGTGAAAAGATGGAAACTTATTTGTGGATGTGTGGATTCGAGATTTCAGAAGGAAAACGTTTCGTGAAAAAAAAAAGAAGAAGAGGGGGAGCATATAACTATTTCGTAAAATACCAATAGTTTATTTATAATGTAAACTACTTCCACAAGTTTTTGTTTTTTAATTCTATTAAAATGAAAGCTTTTTCCTTTTAAAATAAACGACAAAACTGCGGAAACGAAAACATATATTTCTAATGAATCATTAATCATAAGTGATTCTTTTTTTTTTTTGTCTTAGGGGTCAACCTAGTGAATTTTTCTGTTTGCGTTTAGTTCTAAATCACACATATGTATATTATGTTTCTTACGTTCATTGTACAAACCGAAAGTCACCGAAAGGAAAGGAAAAATATCTACTGAAACGTGCCTGTACTTGAATATATTTGTGATTTTTATCTGAGAGTCTGTTTTATTGTTAGGTATGTAATTGTTGAAATTTGCTGGCATACGTCATTATTTGAAAAACTGGAACATACACAGTTATATTACTACTGAAGTCATTGTAGAATTTGTTAGTTTTGTCATTGTTTCAAAACTGTTAACTATGCACGTCTGATAGATTATTGGTTTTATTTTTGAGTGTCATTGTTGAGATGTTTTAATTACGCTATTATTTGGAAAATTTAAAAACCTGCTTTAAAATTTAAAACGGGTCTCGAAACCCCAAGTCGTATTTCGATATTTATTATCCTGCTTTGTATACACTCTTCTACTTTAAACACATACATAAACAATTCGACGTGTTTCTCCGCCTTCCAATTTATAAAAAGAATGTTTGATTCAGATAAAATATAATAATATATCGTAAGCCAATTCATCAGTACAACGCGCCAAGTTCTTTTGTCATTATGTTATTAGGTATATCCTCGTCAATAGTCCTGATGGTGGTGAATTTTATAATCACCAAGACGTTAAAATACGAAAAAAAAAAAAAGGTACCCAAACAGTGGATATTAATACGAATAATCATAATAAAAAATAAAAGTACAATTTCTTGCTCACATTACTGAAATCGCATAGAAATACAGAACCATTGTAGGTGAGTAAAAGATATCTCAGAATTAAAAAAAATTAACTTATAGCCCTATCTGCTTTCTGATAAAACAAAATTGTGCTAGCCCTATCTGCTTTCTGGTAAAACAAAATTGTGCTTGGTCTCGAGTACAAAATAAAATTTAAAAATTACTCATTTTTTTCTTTGTGTAGAAAATATATATAAACAGATATGTTCCAAGTAATAACTTATAAAATTTTAAACACTATACAACTATAGAAACTTTGTGCAAAATTATCACTATCTTCACTATAAAAGTGGGTAATAAAGACAGGTAAAAAAAAAATTGGAAACTACTTTGGAAACTAGTATCGATGACAGCTAAGTTGAGCAAATACAATATATAATAAATAAATTAGGTATATTCCGAACTGTTTCATCTAAGTTTAAGGAAGGTTCAGTTCACTTTCATCAAGGGAATGATTGGTTTATACCAATTTAGTAGTCACCACTCATCAGTAACCCTGGACACAAGTTAACCAAAGGAAGAGGTAAGCTGGACCTCTATCATAGTGGAAAGTATCAAACGTATCGTTCGTGTGCATGGGCGTTATTGTCACTACGAAAGAAACCTACACATACACAAAACATTTAGAACTATAGAATACTAACTATTAATTCATAGCAGGGTTTAAGCATGTGTTTGATAATAAAGCGAAATGTTGGAATTTGTCGTTTTGTTCCATTTCTAAACTACGTTTTTCTCTTACCTGCATGTGTAACTTTTTTTTTCACCCATGTCTTTATTACAGTCACTGCTATACAACATTTCATACGATATTGGGTTAAAATCATTAAACCAACTTTTTAATAAATTTCCCAAGCAAAAGAGATTCAATGATTAGATAACACATACGTAACATAAATTTTGTTCCTGGATAGTATATGTTATTTCTTAATTGCTTATGTTGTAAAAATACAGAAAATGACTATTATTCTCTTCAAACTTTGCTTTTGTGACCTGGATAATGAAATTTAGAAATTAAACCTATTTTCTGTGTAAAAACGGGTAAATTTGCACATTTTCATTTACATAAAGTCTGAATACAACAACATGTGAATCAATATTTACATGTATTTATACTAAAGTTATACAATAATGTTTAGAAGCGAGTCGTTTTCGAGATTTGCGACTGTAATGTAAATCACTTTCACGTATTAGCCCCAAATACAGTCTCCCATCATGTTTTCGTTATACGCTCCCAGGTTACAAAAGCAAAGTTTGAAGATAAAATAAGTCTTTTTCCATTTACTTTTGGCCTAAGCAACCAAGAAATAACACTTTCTGCCAAAGAACAAGTAAAACTTTTGTTATATTGTGTAATATTTAAAAAAAAGTTAATATAATTCTGTCGTATTTAACAAAATATTAGTTACTGTAGCGATAATTTGCAAAATATCAGACGTTTTTAGATAAATATTAAAATATTTTCTATTTTTCTTATTAATTATTTTAGACAGAACTAATTATCAGATTTTATCTAAATTAGATGGATTTAAATTTTATCGATGTAACGACATATTTTTAGATCGAATTAATCTTTTCATTTTATTGTAAAGTAAGAAAGTGTTTTCTCAATTGGGATAACAGATTTTTATAGCTTGGACCAAATTAGTTTTTATTGGCCTAATTACTTATATTTCTTAATTAAGCCAGTTTTTCCTTGCAAAATGGATAACAGTTTCTTTTTTCTCCATTGGAATAATTAGATTTTGCTACTTAACTTTTCCAACGTATAAATAGAATGTATTTTGCAAGATAGATTATTTAGTCTCAAGATCGGAGTTCAGAATTTCTATGAGATCCGTTTTTGGACATAACCGTTAGTTACGTTTTTCAACATCGGATTAACCAGAAGTTGTAATAATTAATTATTTTGTAAGAAAATGGGTTCTGCAAAATTCCACTAAGCGTATGATAGAGATTTTCTAAAACTAAATAGTTAAGTAATGTTTTTTTAAATTGGACTACATTTTGTTATATATTGAATTATGCTTTTTAAAGATAATCTAGTTAGCAGATGCGAACCGACTTAAAAAGTTACATTCTATAGAAGAGATGTAGTTGTTTATATTGTACTACATAATGTTTTGAGATTAGCCTTATAAAGTCTTCCTTTTTGAATTCAGTTAGGAGGATTGGTAATTCTAACTAGGTTAGCGATACTTCTAAATTGGAGTTATTACATATTTGTGTATTGTTTTTCTCATATGGAATAATTTGACTTGAAAGAAGCTAAAGTGAAAAATATATGTAATGATTAAACTCGTGAATGGAAAGGATTACACATTAGTTAATATTTACATATCGCGATATACCACAAGGATTTCAGACTTGTCCATCAACGAGGTCCAAGTTCATTATTTGGTGATTCGTAACATTAATGACACTTTACGCAATACACTATATCTAAATTGCCAGGTTAGAGATCTTTATGGTTAAGGTGCAGCTATCTTTTATTTAGAACAGCCGACCATAGTAAATGCATTGACAAAATTCACTTTAATTAAAAAAAAATACAAAACAACGATGAAGATATGGAAAGGCAAACAGTTGATATCACTCGATGCTATTCACCCTGACAGCTAATGAATTAAACGACTCGAATTTTGGATCTTTCCATAGATAGCTCAAAACGCCAACCATTACGTCATTTTGGGGCACTTTTCACTGCTGCACTGGATATTTCTAAAACACAGTTATAACAATTATTCCACATTATCGGCAAAGTGCGGAATTACTCGCTTATGCACGAATGAAATAGTCTATGCAGCATATCCTATAAAGGTCGTTTGTTTCACACCTACTGCTAATACTTTTATCATCACACTAAAATGTGTTACGTCAACCATCATATATTTTGATTCATTATGCAGAAAGATGGAAACAGCTAACGTATGAAAGTGGATTTCAAAAGGGCAAACAACAGGGTCATTTAATTATAAATATCTTGCTGGGACACACTGCATTGTAACAGCTGTGTATACATATTGATTAAAACAAAGTTTAGATAAGTGACATCGGGTATTGATGTCAATTTTATTACAAACAGTTTTTCATTTCTTCTTGAAACATTTACTTAGAATCTAAACACAATAAAATAATATCTCTATGTTGAAAAAAAAACAACACAGTTCTGCTATTTGTTTTACCACTTCAGTGTACCATGTCATAATATAAAAAGGAAAACGTAGCTCAAGTGTTCATTTACATGATGAAATAAAATGAATTTTTTATGGCTACTAAGTAGCATAATTATTTCACATACTACAACAGTTTCCATCATGTGTTACATACGTTATACACTGATAAGAAAAGACATTGGAATTACAAGCCTACGAAATTATTCACACATTCCTGAAAAACTCTAAGCTCTCTCTTTTAATCGTTTTAATATAACCTTAACCTGCCACGAAACTTCCAGGTTATTTTAATAAAAACTATCAACTAAAGGATGTTTCTAGAAACATATCTTTCCAGACTAGAAGTTAACAAAATTATCAACAGATGGCAATAAAAATGTAAGATACTGGTCACAAATTACAATTAACACACTTCAAAAAATATTCTAATAAATCACTAACATTTTATTAATCAAAACGAAGGCTGAACTTTTTCGAATTAAAACAATATTAACAACATGTTGCTCTTCCTCACTAATTCCTTATAGTCGATTCTTAACAGTTTCTTAAAAATATTTTAAGTAGATTGTATCAAGTCAAAAGTTCAGTCTGTGTCAGGCTAACAAATAAAGTAAGATATTACATGATTTGAAACACTTTAAACTGTACATTATAAAGTGCCTGATAACCAGACGAGAGCTCAACGTGTCAGATGTGTTATTCTCTTTTACCGAAATGCTTTTGATACATCTAGTCCTAACTGAACGTTACTTAAAGTAAAAACTACATTAAGTTACATACTGCTGAACACCTCAAGCAAAATATACATGCTTGATTTTTGTTTGAATTTCACATAAGTTTATGAATATTGTAATTCACTCTGTCACATGTGCACTGGTAACAAAAAAATGTTAATAAAATATAGTACTTAC
This sequence comes from Tachypleus tridentatus, assembly GCF_004210375.1. Lineage (NCBI taxonomy): Eukaryota > Metazoa > Arthropoda > Merostomata > Xiphosura > Limulidae > Tachypleus > Tachypleus tridentatus. The sequence continues at coordinate 39,641,882 of NC_134829.1, forward strand.
TTCCAGTCTTATTCATATGGTTAAAGTTTAACATGCCTAGTAGTAGCCTTCAGTGTTTAACCTTGTTTTGCAGAAACTGTAGTTCCACACCTTAAGATTTAAGGATAGAACTTTTTTTTAAACCCCTGCTTTGCCTAAGTCCACGTTTTATTTAATTCTTGGGTTGACAATAAAGGGGCACGTGTTCAGTTGTTCCTCTGTTAAATCAAGAAACTCACTCTGTCTCGTGAAGGTGACACACATTTTAGTTTAACCAAGTAGATTAATGGTTTCTTGTAGAAATCTGTGTCCATCAAAAAGCTTTAGATAAGCTGTGTATCCTTGTAAAACTACTGAAAGATAAAAAAAACACTCACTTTTCCTACAGAATAAAGTTTTGAATTTGTTTCCAAGGTCCAAAACACGGTTTGTGGCTGACTCATAACCATAAATTATGCATGAATTTCCAAGAAAGTAAAGCTTTAAAAACACCAATAAATATATACAACTCCAGTTTGAGAGGATTCATCTCACCACCTTGTTCTTCATCACCATGAAACAATTATCAGTTATCTTGGTGAGCAAGAACATTCTCCTCATTTTCTGGACATTGTTTTGAAATCGATATCTGGAAAACTCAGAAAGAAAACTGATTTATTGCAAGGCCTTATCCTTTCAGAAACATGGTGTATGTATGTGTCTCTCTCTTGACCATATATACCACTAAAGACTTCTTTAGCAACTTAATTTTATACCAAACAGCATGAAACAGTTTCACATTACATGCAACGTTGCTTGTAGTGTACATATTCAGATAAAATATTGCACATATGACTCTACTAAACCTGTGCTAATTAAGAATTTTATTTCAATGCTAACACCTAAAATTTAATACAAATTAAAATAAAAGTATACTTTGCTTTAATGTTCACAACTCAAAAATAATAATGACTCTCGTAATCTTCAACACTGTTGTTGTCAAAATTATTAAATTCAAGTCTCCTTTAACAACCAGATACAGAAACTAATTAAACCACATACGATGTCTAAACATATAATAATAATAACAGAAATAAAATACGGGTTTTATACTTTGATATCACGGTTGATTAAGTACACCAAAATAACCTTTGTATCTGTGAACATCTACAAATCTTTGTCTTGAAACATTTCAATTAAATAGATTTATCACTAAAAAAAAGGAACACACAGTAAGTACAGAAAACCAAATACAGTAGTGAAAATATCTATACAAACAAATACTTAAGGTATTGAAAATGACAACAAAAAGGTTTCTTTACACAAAGAAAAGACTTAAATATTTGGTACAAGACTTCAAAATGCAATTCAACACAATACAAGTGACTTTTTAAACTTTTAGAATATTTTTTTTCATATACAGTTATTTATCATATAAATTCATTTCTCCAAAATTGTATTAA